>NW_027412544.1:12699973-12905952 GCF_025532065.1 Leptinotarsa decemlineata
GTGAGTAGTTTTTACAGCTGATTCTCGGCCTCCCCCCACCACTATGACGTATTAATTGCTTTTTTTATTGTTGTTGTTTGGTGAAGTTTTTTTGTTGTGCAGTGAAGTCAAGGCGTTGTGACCTTGAAGTGTCTGGTGCATGATCGTTCAGATTTTTTTTTCATATGAGATTTTGTGTGTTTATGTGTGTGTGTGTAGGAGAATGCACGGTACAGGGTTTCATCATGTGCTTGTTTGTCTATGTACAAACATACGTCTGCATACTTCGAAGATCCTCCAAGTAATAAATGCTCCATCGGTGTTAGGGCACCAAGTTAGTAGTGGAGTGACGTCACAGCAATAACCGTTCAACGGCTAGAGAGCGACATGTTCACTCCACGACGTGTGGCAGAGTAATGCGTATTCATCGGTCTGCCCTCACCTCTCCTGAAGCGATGAAGGTTCGCTCTAGCCCCGCTATCGATGGTGACACAACGGCAGCCGAGGACTGTTTGCCTAGCGTCTACCCTCTCCGAGACCGCAACGACCACTGCTTGCTCGTACCGGCAACTGTTATCGCATCAAGTTGGGAGATGGGCTTGGCTGTGACGTCAGGCATCTCTAGTGGATAGCAACTAGCAATGTGAATCTTTCACGGTTTCATGGTGGGGGTGACTCACACTGTTTAATATAAAAGAAATGCCTGGCACACTATGAAATCAGTAGACGAATATATCTGCAGCAGTTAGCAATTGGTAGAGTGTTATTCAGTTCGTAATAGAAGGAAGACGGTGAGTGTATTTGTCTGTTGGAAATTGTTTATATTTTCATATATATTTTCATCATGTCCGTTTCAAAAGTAGACTTGAATAAAATTAATAATTTGATTGTACAGGAGGTTGAAATACTAGAGCAAAAGGCCTTATCATCATTGCCAATTGATGAAGTGTACATAATTAAAAATATGTCAACTTATTCTACACGATTTGGTAAATCAATTTTATTAACTTTGCAAGATGTGAGCAATGATAAATTATTTAAAACATGGCTACCAAAACGTATTTCGTTGCAATTCAGTGATGACGATATATCTTGTATCAACTCATCAGGTGGTAAATATACGATGATGTATTTAGGACAGAGCCAACAAAGTTTTGCTGGCATGAAAACGCGATCTCTAGTCAAATTCAATATGATTGAATAATAGTAATAATTTATAGTGAATTTCTTTAGGTCATAGCTTACAAAGTTTTTTTTTTTGGTGTGAAAACGATAACTCTAGTCAAATTCAATATGATTGAATAATAATAGTAATTATAATGAATTTCTTATTGTTTTATTAATATTCATATATTAGATGATAATTATATGGAAATATAAACATTACTAACTTAGTTGAATACACTCACTTTGTAACTACAAGTAAAATGGGAATGTGAGTATTATATCACTGAAAAATTGGAGGTTGCTTATTGTTTTTTTTTTGTTCGATTTCAGTTCCACCATTTAAAGATGTGGATGCAGTACGCAAGTCAAGATTGGGTCGATATTGTAGATCTCAAATCATCGGTTCAACATTTGTCGTCTAAATTGAAGGTGTTGGGTGATGGAGCCGAACATGCAAGCGTTTATGATATGAGTGTATGCTATGATGAAAAACAAATCGAATTATGCCTTCGTGATGCTGAGAACTATTGGAGTGGTGCAGAAGTTTGCAACAAATTTTTGGATAATGAATTGGAATTGTGGCAACTTTGTGAGGTTATGATTGAACTGAACCTAAGAAGATTCCTGTATAGCCTCCAACCATACTTGCCAGAATGGATTATTCATCACTTTGAATTGAATGATGAAAATCGAGAGGAAATTGAAGATGGTCGCGAAAATGATGATTATGAGGAAGAAGTTATTTTAGATAGTCTGTATGTTCCTGTGAATCATAAATAATGTCAAATAAAAAACTTTGTATTATTTTCATGTTTTATTTATTTAAATCTGATGAAATACAATAGAAAATGATTACAAACAATAAATATGATATAAAATACAATACATGATATAAGTCAGTTACAAAAAAAAAAAAAGATCATAAAACAGTACATGATAGAGTGAAAAAAAAAGTGTCAATATCTGCTATGAACTGAACCATCCAATGCATTGTATGTTAAAACTGTATCATGCAAAATAATGCATATACTTTAGTGTTGTCTGGAAACTTGGTCTTCCTCGTCTCAAACTCAATCTTTATATCAATAGTTGATGATTTTGTTGCATTCGGTTGATGGGAACAATCGATGACGAATAGTGGATTCTCTCTAAATTGTCCAATGTCCATCAGAGGTTCACTCATATCTTTATCATAATAACTTCGCTGGAAACTCTCAAAAGCATAATAAGCAGGAGCATCAAGTTTTTTTATCGAAATTCAAATTCCAACGCTCATATGGATAAACTTCAGAATTCAAGTATACTCGAATACTATTGATATCAGCAGTTGTGAATTTTGTAATATCTTGTGTTCTATCTTCAGATGTGGTAGTACTTTGGAATGCGATGATGACAAAACGAGGAGTTTCCAATGCGTTAGTTGTTTTGATGGCCCATATGTCTGAAGAAGTCCCACGTAATGATGGTAGTTCATAGAGGTCCCACATACGATACGCCAACTTGATTTTGGCATTCAGACCGCTTTTGTTTATTCTACTCAAAAGTTTGAGCTTGTGTTTATCATCTGGTACAATATGCCTTATTTTCCATTCGATTTTATTTATTTCCAAATCAGCATCAACCTCACCTATATATGAGTTTTTGAATGATCGAGCGATAATCAAAATCAATTCCTGTTTGGCATTCAAGATACTTTTGTTGTAATCTTCAGCAAAACCCATCAAATATTTCAGTGGTAGTTTTCCACTAAAAACATGACTGTTTGTATCCAAGATATCTTGCTTCAATTGTGAAAGTCCCCAACCAGATGTCAATAATGTGTTAGCATGAGATTGTCCAAATGATATCATGGTTTTCATTGTAGATGTTATCCCAGGTTTTCTAACAACAGCCACTTGTTCACCTCCCATTTCATAACGAATTTCGTCAAAGAGAAATGCAATTGCATTATTCGAGAGATAGCATGTTTTCGCTACATCTTTGGGGGTGAATTTACCTTCTATGTAAATGAAGCTCTCGGCAATATCTAGTATAACATCTTGATTATTGATTGCAATTCTGATTTCATCCGAATTCCTGAATAGCGGTGATCCATAGGGCTTATATGTGTGCTCATGTAAACTTATGAGAGAATGATCGAGCACTGGTTCATTGAATATATTCAACTTTTCATTGTTTGTTTCGAGCACCATTGTTATTTTCTCACTTTCAATCCAATCGATTTCAAAAATTTAAGATCACTCACAGACAGAGCGTTATGTGCTAACTGTTTAGCATACACTTGTGGAATGAGCTTCTTTTTATGCACACCTTTCTTTTTGATAGTGCAACTCGTTTGGGATTGTTCAATGCGATTTTGTCTATTATAAATGAAACCCATAACAACAGTTATTCGATTTTCTTCAATTCCAAAATAATGAAAATCTCTTCTTCACTCACTCCAAAATCGATAAGGTTATTTTTTTCATCCAAAATACGCACTGTAATGTTGTGAATCAATTGACGACCTTCTGGACTGACAGGCATAATATAATACTGTGTGGTTCTTTAGTAAGATTGTAGCCAGGTTCAACATCAATATCGAATGAGAAAAGAATGTGGGATTCTTCACCATTTATATATGAACCAGATATTATATTGCAATCTAAGCGGATAAGTCTCACAGTTGTAATGTTTATTGGTAATGATGATTCATGTATCTGATTTGGTGGAAATATTTCATGAGCGAACCCCATCATTTCTGCTATTGAATTTGGATGTGTCAGATCAATTTCATATTTGGATCGCATTTCACATTTGAATGTATTATTATTGGCGTGTAGATAGAAAATATCATCTGCAACGACATCATTTGGTTTTTTATCATGAAACAATCTGAACATGATATGTTTCTGTATGACGGCATTGATCTCTTCTATTTCATAAGCACCACATGGAATTTCAATTGTCAACTTTTGGGGTATCGATGAGTTGTCATTACTGATTCTAAAACTAACTAAGTTATTAGCTTCAGTTATATTATTGATTGTATTGCACCCATAGAATCCCAAAAGTCCTAATCCATAACGACTGTTCTTCCTATCCAATTCAATTGGTGGAAAAAAAATCCGCACTCAAGACACTTGTCCCGACAGCTTGTAGCTCGAACTTTCGTGACATGACTGATGAATATTTTGAAACACATTTCAATTTATTATTGTACACAGCAACAGCACATTTGAGACAATTTACACTTTTTGGAAGGTGTTGTATTGTAATAAGTATCATTTTTATTGATACCAATATTCACATCCTCTATATTACAAATACAACACATAGATTTCCGAGGTATAGGACCGTCATTAACATCCGATTCTGAATTTTGATCGTGGTGGTGGTGCTCATAACAATATCTATGTTTCATTATATCGATGTCATCTTGCAGATGCTTAGGCAACTTTTCCCAAACATATGCAATCTCATGTGCAACACATGCAAGTATCACTTCCTTAGGCATATTTGCAAGCATCACTTTATCCATTTTTTTCAAGGTACCATATTTTGAAAACATTCTAAGTGAAAACCCCATTCCCTTGATAGCCTCCCGATCCAGTTTTGGTGTTGAATCCATTTTTATTTGGAAAATTATTTAGAGAGAAACTGCAAGCACAAGTGACCACAGAGAACTGTATTAAATTTCTGTTGTCGATCATAGTTATATTTGATTTTTACATTCGAACATTTTCGAAAGAATCGAGTCAATTCCAATGGTGGGGTAGATCTCCAAAACTATCGAAATATGTGACTTCTTTCCCACATTTTTTATATGCCACCCAATGTGTTCCTGGTCCACTTATTCCATCTAAATTAACAATAGCTGTCTCGTTTTGTTTTGGACCTGAAGATGGTAATCTATCACGCATAAAAACACCACGAAAATGTGGAATTTTCATTTTTTGTGCATAATAACTGAGATCGAGATCAGTAAGAGGCCTCTGAGGTAGGGGTTCAATTAGTTTTTTGTTTTGTTTGTGGCTTTGTATGGTTTTAAATATAGTCCTAAACCTTTACGGTATGGTTTGAGATATATTCCACTTCCGCGTTTGCCTAATGCTACAGCCTCCATGGTTTTATTGTGACGATTGGCTTCCATTAAAGCCGCTCTGCTGGCTTTTGCCGAATTCACGGCCTTGGTAATACCAGCAGCAGCTCCCGCCAAACTTCCTAGTGCGGATAGTCCAGCAAAAATTGGTATCAATGGTAAAAGTCCACCGATCTTGGGAACAGGAATTATGCGTGGTGTGCGGATTTTCTTCTTTCCACCGGCAGCTTTAAGGTATTTACGTGCCGCCTGCAATGCCACAGTGATAGCTTTTTTGCTATTATTCGTCACAAATTGATTCCCACCAGCTTTCTTCAATACATTTCGCACTTTATGGACTATCCCAGCACCAAATGCAACTTTTTTAATTTTATTTTTCTTCGTTTGTTTCCTCTTACATTTTTTCTTATTGGTACTACAACCCATGCCCATATGTCTTTTCGCTTTCATAATGTTGGTGACAAGTAATGCAGCTGCTCTTTCCCCAATACTCGCGTCCTTCGATTTAACCCTATCCCAAGCGCTGTATTCAAGTTCTTTGTCGGCTAAATGTCTTGCTGCAAGATCGGATGGATGCTTAGAATATTGAATATCGTGTTTTTTGCATTCAATATCTAATTTATTGATTCCAGGGTCGTTACGAGCTAAACGTTGTTTCAATTTTGTACCCGGTCCACAGTATTGATAACCTCCGGTAGATGTAATTCGAAAGGAAGTTTGTTTATTAAATCATTAACAAAACCACAACCTCTTTTAATTTTACGATCACTTTCAATACGTCCGTATCGTTTGATGGTACACATTGAAATGAATAAGCTAATAACATTTATATAGTCTCCAACCACGGCACGATGCGCATTGTAAAACAGAAAGAAAAGTTTGCTGTAGATAATCTAGATGAGAAATTTGGTTGTGGATTGAATGGACAAAGGGTATTCAGACATGGTCCACTACTTCCATCATCAGTTCGAGGACTCATTATAGGACCTTCAAATTGTGGAAAGACGAATGCAATGATATCACTATTAACACATCCACAAGGACTGAGATTTAGAAATGTGTATCTCTATTCGAAATCACTCAATCAACCTAAATATCAGTACTTGCGAAGTGTTTTGGAACCTATAAAAGGATTAGGTTTTTATACATTCAGCAATAATGCAGAAATAGTGGAACCCTCCGACGCTAAGCCTAATTCTGTTTTCATTTTCGATGATGTGATATGTGAAAAGCAAGATATTATTAGATCATATTTCTGTATGGGACGTCATAAGGATGTTGATTGTTTTTATCTAGCACAGACATATTCACGGTACCCAAACAGTTAGTGCGTGACAATACCAATTTCATTATAATGTTCAAACAAGATGAGACGAATTTACATCACATTTATTCAGATCATGTTTCACCCGATGTAACATTCAAACAATTCCAATTGATGTGTGTTAAATGCTGGGAGGACCAATATGGATTTCTAGTCATTGATAAGGATAGAAAAATAGATGAAGGTAGATATCGCAAAGGATTCGATAGTTTTATATACCCATGATCTTGTTTTTGGAACTTATTCGATCACTGAATATTGTAGTGGTCACTTCACCAACGAATTAAGCTTTAATTCAAAAAAAGGGCATTATGAATACAAAAAAAGATCCTGAAAATAAAAACAATGAAATAAATTTGAAACGTCAACTAGTAGAGACAACAGAAGCTGTCAGGCAGAAATTCAACTCTATCAAGAATGATAATATTGAAAATCGTACGACACTTGAAAGATTGTATGAGCCCATAATGAAACCATTGAATGTTTTATCATCAAACGCTACTTCTAAATCACCAGTGTTATCACCAAATCATGGAACTGTTCAATCTACTTCAAATTATCCCATGAGTACTCCAATAGGAAGAAAACAATCTTTTGGTAGTGTATCATCTGTGAATAGTGACACGAGCACACTTCAAGACGATATGAGAACAACTCTATTCGAAACACCATCATCGTCCCACATCGATTCCTCGGATCCTGACATCTCACCTGTTATGAATGAAAGTGGTGAAGATGTTTTGATGAAACATTTGAATAATATAAAATCTAGAAATCCAGCATATGATGGAACATTTGGCGTACGTATGGATCCAATTACACAAAAGCTGAAAATGGGAAGTCTAGTGGTAAATTTCAAAGATGGAAACATTTCATTTTGGGATGCTAATAAAGTGAAAAAATATGAATGCGCAGGTAGTCCAGAATTGTATGATATGATTTTTTTGAAGAATCCACAAGATGTTGATAATGAAGAAACTCGTCAAGTATATTCCAAAATATTGAAAATAACGAATGCTCCATATAAACAATATCATCTGAAGAATGGTTTTAAAAATACAAATTCTAAAAAATTTCGTGAAGTTATCAAACCTCTATTAGACTCACGACAATATCCAATAAGAAGTAGAAGTAAAATTGGTGGAGCACTCAAACGAGTGAAAATGGAGAAAATATATAATTCTAAACCTGTGAATTATGTGTACTGGAATTCACCGAAAGAGTTAGTTGCTCGCCTACGACTATTGGTAGCTTCAAAGTCAGCCGGACATACCGGACATGATAATGAAATAATTTCAATAATTGAAGAATTACGTGAAGAAGGTATAATATATTAACATATTCACATGTAATGATCACTGTCACATCATCATTCAATGCAGTAACATTATCACCTTTTCTCTTTAATCATATTGAAATAGAATGACTAATGAAATAAGTGATGTCAAACGACAAGTTGTTAATGAATTACATAAACCTGCAAGACGTAATTTTCGTAGAAGAATAACCACCATCAAAGGTTTTGCAGATCTATGGCAAATAGATTTAGCTGAACTGCAACCTTATGCAAAAAGTAATGAAGGATACCGATATATACTTGTAGTGATAGATTGTTACTCCAAATATCTGTGGACTGTAGCAGTTAAAGATAAAACAGGTAGTACAGTAACTAATGCAATGAAACATGTACTGAAAGAAGCCAAATACTCCCCCAAACACATACAAAGCGATCAAGGGAAAGAATTTTTCAATAAAAGCTTCTCATCTCTCATGCGAGAATATAATATCAATCATTATTCAACATTTAGCACAAAGAAGGCAGCTATAGCAGAAAGAGTGATTCGTACAATAAAGGCATGGCTCTACAAGGAATTTTCGATGAGAGGTCACCACAAATGGCTTGATATTCTTCCAATTATAACTAGTAGATATAATAATAAAGTTCATCGTACAATAGGTATGGCACCCATCAATGTTGATTCAACAACAAAATTAAAATTCAAGGGTATCAATGGAATTGGAGGAAGACAAAGTAAACCCAAATTCCAATTAAATGATATTGTACGTATAAGTAAATACAAACATATTTTTGAAAAGTCTTACACTGCGAATTTTACCACGGAGCTATTCAAGATTGTTAAAATTAATAAAACCATCCCAACGACTTATAATCTTGAAGATATGAATGAACAGCCGATTAGAGGATGTTTTTACGAAGAAGAGTTATTACGAACCGAGAATCCTGACGTATATCTGATTGAGAAGGTGTTGAAGAGAAGAAAAAATAAAGTATATGTAAAGTGGTTAGGCCTTCCTAGCGAACAAAATTCTTGGATTGATGAATCAAATATGGTTTAAATGTATATAATAGTGACTTTTATGAATAAAGTAATATTAAAGTTCATTATTGTTTTCATTTCAATTATAAGTATGTGAACTGAAAAATATTGCAGCGGTAAACATTGCCCCAGCCATTCGCAATGTTCTGTGTATACCAAACCAAATTAATTGTATACTCCATTCCCGCTTATATTTTTCAACTCACGATATTGAAAACACATTATCATTCCCAAAACTAATCGCCGTCACTTTGAAATGCAGTATCCAACTCTTTTTGCCAATTATCTCTCACTGATAATGCTGTCTCATAAAGCTTAGTCGACTCCTCAAGCTCAGCCTGAGCTTGCATTCTCGAACGTTGATGGAATTGCTTATCTTTACCAATTTTTGAACGGAGTTCATCAGCATCTTTAGACATTCTAGCCAATTCAACCTTCGCTAATGCAATCTTGGCATCTAATGCTTCAAGAGTTTCATTATTAGCATTAATAGCTCGCTCACTCTTTTCAAGTTCAGCAATAGTCATCTGTGCCTTTACAAGACGGCATTTTGCTTTCCTTTTCATTTCCCCAAACCGATGGAGGGGGCTGAAAGAAGATAGCGGTTCAGCTTTCAAATCACTCTTCATTTCTTTAGGAGTACCTTTTGGCTTCCTCTTCGATCTGTCACTTTTCGTTGCGGGTTTTTTCTGTCGCACAACACTTTTGGATTCTTTCTTTTCTTTAAAGTCAGTGACAATCGATGAAGATGCCTTAGTAACCTTCCTCTTGATTGTTCTAGATTTCTTATCAACACCAAGAGGAAGGGTAGATGAAGAGTGTTTGAGTGATGATAATTGCGAAACGATCGGATTTTCAATAATAATTTGCTCATTTGGTTCTGGCACATCTGCAAAGTTAACGAAGTCGTTAATATCAAAATCATTTATCGAATCTTGACTCGATAAATGTAATACTGGAATATTTTCAAAATCAGTCTGATCGATATCAACAAGTGGTGAACCATCTTCAGCAATCAATAGCGGCATAGAGCTCATGATTATTAAGGTCTGAGGAATGATATGTGATAGCAATAGAATGTGGATAGGAAAGGTGATGATGTTACTGAGACCTCACCATTTATAGAAGAAAATAAACTAGCGCATGCGCTCTTTCATCAACTGGCACATGCGCTCTCTCACTAAACTATTCACGCATGTAACAATCTTTGTCATTTAAGAGGAAAACTTTGTGTTGCATGCATGTATTTTTAAATGTTAGAAAATAATACAAATAAATTCAAAATATATATATTTATTAATAATAGAGGACAATAACGATAATAAAAAATGAAAAATGTTAATATGTCTCTGTGGATGTGGAACGTTCTTTGACTCTATTCCTCAATAGTTGTTGCTCGTGCGTCAAACACCAACATTGAAAAAAATGGATTCTCCTATTGGGGTAGAGTTGACCAACCTTCTCACACAGATCCCAAGTACTTCTACATGCATTGCATACATGATTCCAACAATTCATGGAATATGTATCACAACGCAAACAACGTTGCAGTGGAGTTGGAACGGCAGCACAGGTACCACAAATATTTCTACAGATACCTATATTGTTAAATATTATAGGTTCGGAACACTTCAGACACCGTAACTGTTGTTGACGATAATCCGATTTTGTTCGCTTCGGTGGATGAGAAGGAGGCGATAGTTGAATCCGCAACACGCAATCACTACACATACCAGTACATGGATTGATTGAATCCTTAGGTCTACTTATTTGACAAAAGTAGCACACAATAGCCCCTGCAATCATCATTGGGTAGACACACACTTTTGGTTTTTCATTCCACTCTTTTGGAAACGGCATTTTACTAATTCGATTAGAAATATTAAGAGATGACTTACAGAAACTCTGAATGCTCTCTCCTATACCTACGATCTCTATTTATACGAATCAACATCATGTGGAAGTATAGTGGGATAACTTCTCCTACTATTCCACTCTAAACGAGTCAAGTGGGAGTCGCATCACCTCCTATATAAGTTGACTTGCAAACCTAGAGTTCATTCATTCACTCTCTACAACTGTGAGCAAACAACAACAAGATGAATTCTGCAAAAATAAATGCTGCATTAAATAGAATAGCTGCTGTTGATGAAAACAATTGGATAGACGAATCAGATGATGAGGATGTCAATGTTCCGCTAGAGGAAGTGATAGTTGAAGCAGAAGATGTTGGAGTCGATGAAGATGAGATAGACGAAGTTGAAAACGAGGCCAACCAAAGCGACGAAGATGATGACGTGATGGAGTTTGAGAGGGTCATGGATGAAGAAGGAGATGATGAAGGGATAGAAGCTGACACAACTGAAGGTGATGGTGCTATGAGGATCGGTATGCGAACACTCAATGTCAGTGAGACACTGGAAGATCCCTTGGATTTGTATTGTGCATTGGATGCATACGTATTGATCAGCACAATAGATGGAGAGAACAAAAAACTATGTTGGTGCTGCTTTCGGTTTTATTCGCATAGAAACAATAATGGAGGGTGGTATGCCCATGTCAACACCCACAACACTGTCTCAATTATGGAAATGGGACAGAATTGGTGTGAAGCTTGCGAGAGGCCACTAACAAACTTCACCCGAGTATCTACATGTATTATATGTAATAATGTCCAACCTGTGGCACAATAACCGTGGACCTACTGGTCAAAAAAAAAAACAACAGCCCTTTTCAGGGCTACATTATTCACACAAACAGTAGTTAGTTGTATTAGTATTCATAGATTATGTGACAAATGAATACTTTGACTAATAAAAGTCTAAGTTGGAAATTTGTTAGTCTTTGAATATCTATACATTATATGACAAATAAATTACTACTTTGACTGAAAAGTCGAAATTTGGAATTTGATAGTCATTGAATATCTATGCATATGATGAGTACTACTTTAAATGAAAGTTGAAGTTGGCATTTGTCAATCATTCATATGCATATAATGATGAATACTTTCACATACATATATTTCGTTTGAGATTATAATGTTAACATAATGTTAACAATGGTATGAATCTGTTTCTGTTTGAAAGTATAATGGTAGCTCTGAAAAGAGCTATTTTTTTTATTGTTTCAGTCTTTAATTGTAGCCCTGAAAAGGGCTGTTATTTTTTTATTAATCCATGCAATGATATGGACTAACGCTCCTCATCATCAGAAACAATAATTATGGTATCGTCATCTGAATCAGATGATATACTAATGATATCATCCTCATAGTAGTCATCTGAATCAGATGATATACTCATGATGTCGTCGTCGTCATAATCAGCTGAATCAGATGATATACTAATCACATCATCCGCATTATTATCGTCAACAGCATCTATGTCGTCCTGAATACCTTGTTCCACTCGTTCTGCGAAATCATCAGGAAGATCATAGATTCGCTGCAGAAATTGAGCGAAGGTTGTACTCAAATGATCAGACGTTGAATCTATTTCATGTACTTGGATGGGTCCTGTACTCGACATTGTGGAAGAATGATATAGAACTGGGATTGTTGCTATATTTATATTGGAAGAAATGAAATGGAGGGGGTGAAATGTAGAACAGTGTTTGAGATTCGAAAACATCAAGAATGAAACTCTGAGCGATTATTAGGAGAAATTCTAGTGATTATTATGGAAAAAAAAACTAATAAGAGGGAGAGGAAGGGAGGAAGACACTGCCCCAGCCTCGCAGTGCCTCGTGTACACCAACCAAAAAGTGTGTACTCCGTGGAAGGAAAGGAAAGGAAATGATGGACGAGTAGATGATTATATGTCATCATCGGAATTGAGGACATCATCATCGATTAGGATTGGGGATGGCGGAGGACTATCCTCGATGAGGATAGGGGATGGTGGAGGACGTCTAACGTCAAGCTCGTCATCAGCATCATCACCAGAGTCGTCGTCGTCATCATCATCGTCGTCGCTACTCATTGGGACAATGTCATCATAAGCAGGGTCCCACCATCCGTCAGGATCTGGATATTCCGAGTCATCCAAGTGTCCTTCGTCACTGCCAGTGACATGTTGAACTTGCATCCTGATGTCGTGATCCCGGTATTCGTATGGCGGACTGTGGGGTTCCGTGGTGGAAGAGACTACCTGTACCTGGCTGTTATCCCAGTAATTGAAGTTGTACCCCTGATCCGGGCAGCTATAGGGTTCGGAGGTTGAATCGGGTTCCATCTCGATGCTAGCTGATCAACTGAATGTTTCATCAGATGATTTCTACTTTTATACTTTCGAGAGGGAGTGGGAGAGGAGTGGAACATTGAGTAGGGGTAAATTGTAGTGTGACATAAGACATATTCAATGAGTAGGGGTAAATTGCAAAGTGACATAAGACATATTCAATGAAAGAGATACTTGAATGGATAAAATACAAATGAAATATACTTGTCGATTTCACTATGAAACATGTCTATTTTTTATTTTTTAAATTTTCTTCACATGAAATTATTTACAAGTGATTAGAGGACACAAAAATTGATGTGAGGTATTTGTCTAGAAGAACTTGGAATTGAAATAAAAAAAATAATAATAATAATAAGAGGAAGTGAAGAAAAATGCTCCAACCATCGCATTGTTCAATGTGTACCAAACCAAAAAACAGTGTACACCCTTTATTTCACTTCCTTTTCCTTTATTCAATATAAACTTAACAAATATAAACTTAAAACTACCATAATTAAATACTCCTAACTAACCTAAAACTAATCTTACATTTACACTTCATCTACAAAAAGAGTGTCCATAACTGTCACTATTTTTTTGTACAGCTTTATCGAAGAGGTCTCTGCTTTACACCTTTCCTGCAGAGATGCATAATTCCGATCTATTTCGGCCATTTCCTTTTGGATTTCCCTCCGTCGGTTATCCATTTCAGCCATTTGTCGCTTCATGGTAACCAACGCGGCCTCGCTAGATCGGGCAGCTCGTTCTGCTTTCTTGCATCTCTGCAGAAAAACACTCATCTTTTCACTAACCTCTCCGATAGGCTGTGGCACCAACACCTCAGGATCCGCCGGTGTCGCTGGCAGCGGTGGTAGTCGCGTCACCAACGGCGACAATATCACCAACTCCGGAGAAGGACTCCTCGGAATTTCCACTGCTGCTGGTGCTGCTGCTGGTGTGGAGGCCCTCTTACGAGAGGTCGAAAAACTACCTGCATAAGGATTAGTCCTATTGCAAGTAGCTCGGTACTTTGAAATAGGACCAACCTTTGCTGCAGGTCGTTGGCAAACCTTCTTCACAGCCCTGACTTCCTCCTCCTCCTCGAATAAGTCAGGGCTAGAAGATCTGCACCTAACTCGCGAACGCGAAGTGGTTGGCTGGTCAACCGTCACCGCTCTCGAAGATGCTGCCTCCTCCTGGTCAGCGGACACCGGCAGAATAGACGCCACAGCATTATTCACCTCCTGTGTATTGGTTGCCATTCTGAAAAAGAAGAAATAATACAAAGTTAGTTGATATAAAAAATAACATTCCTAATTTACTTACTCAAATATCAAGTTGGTCGTTGGAACGTACTGCCTTGTTGTGGAGTGGACTGCTCTCGATGAGATGACTTCTCGAACTGAATGTTGTGGAGTGCTCTCCGGAGGGTATCGACTTCGATGCATGAGCGGTGGGAAAATGGTGGGAGCGCACATGCGCGATGAGGGTAGGGGTGTACATGCGCAAATGTTGGGAGTCGGGGGGCGGGGCTTCGGGGAGGGGAGGGGCGGGGCTTCGGAAAGGGGGCGGGGCTTCGGAAAGGGGCGGGGTATCCGAAAAGTTGGTGGCGACGGGGGGGGGGGGGGCGTGGCCCTAACGGGCCCCGCCCACTGCCTGGGCTCCGCCCAGGTGGGTGGGGCCTCCGGCCCCAGGTAGGCGGGACATCTGGAGAGACATCTACGCCCTCTTCGCGCGCGCGTTCGTAACATAATATGCAACCGAACACCTAACCTAACGTATTAACGTAACCTAACCTAGTACGCTAACCTACCGCTATGCAACCGAACACCTAACCTATCGTATGTATTAACGTAACCTAACCTGGTACTCTAACCTACCGCTATGCAACCGAACACCTAACCTAACCTAACCTAACCTAACCTAACCTAACCTAACCTAACCTACAGTAACTATTAACCTAACCTAACGAGGGAATACTAACCTAACACCTAACCTAACGTAAGTATGCAGCTAACCTAACGTAGCTATTAACCTAACCTAACGAGGGAATACATTCACCATGTTGGTTCCATTAATACATCATCAGTTGGTTTTGGTTTTGGTTGTATTATTCTATGATTTGGATTAATGTTCAGTCCTGGATATCCCAGTCCACCTGATGATGATGGCCTGACTTTATAGTTTCTCTCCAAAACTTCTTTATGGTTTTTCTCCAATACTTCAACTCTCTGTTCCAGTACATCATACTTTTTCATTGTAGTCCCTGTTATGTTTGACATAGCATCAAATTTTTTATTTGTAGACGCTGTTATGTCAGACATTTTTATGTCTACATCACTTGTAAGTTTGTCAAATTTACGAGTGAAAGTTATCCGAGCCTCTGCAATTTTATCGTCAAATGCTTGCCGGGCGTCCCGAGCAATATTGCCTATTGTGGATTGTATTGCAGCTTGTAGGGCTAGAAGTATAACTTCCTTTGCTCCATTAATTTCCCCCTCAAGATATGATACAGTTACACAATCACTCTTGTCAATTGGTTCACTTGTATTTTTCAATATTTTCCTTTGCATGTCATAATGACCATCTTTTGTTAATTTAAAACCATTCCCAGGAGGACCTCGAATGACATTACCACCCCATTTTCTTTTTCTACCAAACTTATCGATTGTTTTAGACATTGTGCACTCTACGATGATTCTCTTCAAACTGATATTTCTGTCATTTACATTATACTATATATTGCAGTAATTGATTAGGGAAATAGAAATAATACAAATAAAATTTTAATCATTTTATATTCATTACAGTAATACATATACATACATACATAATACATTAATATCACATTACTTCTATCATATATTATTAATTATAAATGGCTACATAAATATCAATATTGAATTTTCCGGTTTTGAAGATATTGAATGATATTTCAATCATTGATCTCGGCAGATAATAAATTAATCAATTGATCCAATGGAGTCTCCTGAGATTGTGATTGTTGAATAATATTACTTATCCAACGAATGTTCTCATTTGGATCGTTTTCATAAAATTCAATATCATTATGACCCCAAGGAAGAGTGTGGGTAGTATTCGGAATGATAAATCGTTTATCATCGTGATATGATAATGCAACTTTATTTTTTAATTCAGTATACATATCATGTAACACGCTTCTAAATGAATTCATCTTTCTGAATATCATACCACCTTGTTCGACGATTTTTTGATAATCTTCGCATGTCAATTCATTCTTTATTACAGATCGTTTAACCCCTTTGGCTTTCTTAAATTCACCATCAACAGATTTCACATAATATGCTTTAGCACCTGTACCATAAAAACTCATGATTGGATCATTTGGAAATTCATCTTTGAAGTTACCCAAGACTGAACTTGTTACTGGAATATTGAATTGGTTAACTATACTGTAATTGGATGTATCAAATCTACTTATGTTAGTTTTTATGAATTCATAAAAATTTTCTGTGTTTACTTTAAGAATGAGCGAGTCGGTATCTGTGTAAAGTAAAGAGACATTTTCATCAAAGTGTTGTTTGATGCATCCATAGAAAAAGTCATACATGACTGTTTTAGATAATTCTAATATGGAAAATCCCAAATATAATGGTTTATCGTAATGAACCTTCACTCTACCCAATTGAATGGCAACGAAATTATCAGTGAAAATTGAACAATTTTTGAAATTTGGTTTGGCTATGAGAGTGCTGGCACCTATATTTTTCTTTATATTTTCCCAATGTGTAACGAGTCTAACATCAATTCGATTATCTACATTCTCCATTGTCTTTCCATACACCGCATTATTCATTAGTTTATAGAAATCTTTAACAGATTTGTTGTTAGACCTATTACGCATTTCAGTATTAAGATCTATATAGGGTTTCATCCAGCATGATTGTTTGAATTTCAATACTCTATGTGTATTCATTACAATCAATCCATTTTTGACAGCTTGCTGTAGATTCCTATAATGAACAATATATTTTCTTTTATCATTCAAATTTGGAATTAATTTGGGAATTTTCGATTGTGTACGAGGTGGTATTATTTTTTCGACTAAAAATGGAAGGTCAGAATGTTTATCATGCAACTCTTGTGGATAATGAATGTCCACTTCAAATACATACCCATACGGACTATCAGTACTCACATCCATCACATCGAGATTAAGAATTTCATTTGGTGTCAACCATGTAAATTCACTTGTTGGTAGAGGTTGTGACATACTGTGACCGTATAGATTTGTTGCATCTAAATATGTAATGAATGTGGAAGGTTCGTTGGGATTATAATTGGGTAAAAATCTATTATTTGCTATATGTTTCCTCTCGCTACATTGACTAATTCCACCTCGTATACCTTTTTGAAAAAAGTGAATCATATCAATGTCAGTTAGTAATTCCAATTCAACATTAGTGAACTTCAACATGGCATCCCATGATAATCCAGGTGCAGTGTAATATTGTGCCGGATCTAAGTTATATATCTCTAAACTTGTGGTGCGGAAGTTTTCAAAAATATCACATAGTAGCAATACATCCGACTTCAAATACAAATCAGAGTATTCCCCCAAATTCTGACACTCGAATAAATTCCAAACTTTTCTAGCCCTATCATAATCAGTTTCCGATATATGTTCACAATTGAGTGTGTCATAAAACTGATTTTTTGTCGGAAGTAATGGATAATTCAATTTGTCAATGTCATCAACAAAACTATATGGAAATACACCTTTCTGTCTCATCAAATTGAATTTCTCAATTTGTGGGAAATGTTTGTGCATCTCCAAACATTGATCGGAGGTCAAGTTTGCACCCAACTTCTCCAACGAATTAGTCATAAATTTATAACTATCGATAAATCTCATTTTGAGATAATTCTTCCTAACCACACCATCTTTATCGGTATAGCTGTGTGTAAAGAGATGCTTCGTGAAAGATATATATTTCTCTTTAGTTTGCGGGATAACATCAACTTTCTCTTTATTCCTATACAATTCTTTTATGAATAAATGACAATCATAACCACTTAAATTATGAAAAATGATAGGTATGAAGTTTGGTATTTTGAAATTTAAATTACATTTCGAGTGAGCGGCATGTGATCTTTTCTTTCCTGTGACATGACAATGATCTCTTACTTTGACGTCACCATCAGTAAATGCTTTATTACATATACCACAAGTTCTGGCTGCAACAAACTGTTCTTCTTCTTCGACAGTTTGTGTATCCATTGGTTTAGGGTTTCTGAGATGATTTTCATGTATCTCTTTCAAATCATCTTCAATGCTACTCACAAATTTCTGAGCTGCATCTACACCCCTATATGTAACAAATTTTGTCAAATCATCATTATATGAACACTTTATCAAATAAGCAAATGAATATGGGGCATGTTTGAATGTTTTAATCGTGTATGAACTTCCAGGATTTGGCTCATTCACATGAATCGGTTTAAGCACTGATTCAAAATCAGCATACACTACAAATGGCACCCTCATTTGCCTCTCAAAGTTTTCAAACATTAGTTTATTTTCCGCAACCATTCTACCATATTTATTGATCTTTAAATTAGTAGTTGGTGTTGTGGTACTAATGTGATTACAATCATACATATTATGACGTAAAAGCAATCTCTCATCAGAAAAATATATCAAACATCCGTCACAAAAATATTTTTTCTGTCTATGAGCTGATAGTTGATTAGAAACTAATCTTGAAAGATCTTTGATCCAACAATAGTGACCATTACCGGAGTCATCAGTTATAAACAACAAATTGACATGTCTCCGGAGTCTTCTCTGTGAGTATCGCAATGGACCAATCACTTCATACTTCATTTTACCCTTCTCAAATGTACTCTCTAAACCGTAAACATTAATTGAAATATCATTCCTATCTTCGAATATTTCGATACTCTTATTATTAACTTTAACCGGAAAATCCATACCTGTGACATCTAAAACAGTGGAAAAATGTGGATATGACGTAAGTTCGGACACTCGACTATCTGCAGGATATAATGCTGATGTTATAGCCCAAGCAAAACAATATTGATCTTCATTACGAACATTCACAACAGCTTTCTTCCATTGAATACATTGAGGCAGCTTCACATATGAACGTCCTTCCAGTGGACTGTATTTATTAATGTTGACCTCGAGAAACAATATTTTTTCACAAGTCCAACCTGAATTATAAAAAAAAAATATTACTATTCAATCTTATTGAAATTTTCAAAAAATAAATACCTGAGTCACGATCCTGGAACTCAGTCGTTTGAGCCACAATTACATCACGGAATCCATCAAAAACAGCATTCAAATCTGAAGATTGGTCCACTATTTTATTTTGGGAATTAAATGACTTCGTGTCCCTCGAATCATCAGTCTGAAGAATATAATTCCCAAAAACTTCCATATTCACCTTGATGCTTTTATGGATTCTGATGGCTGATTCCAGTAATTCAATGACCTTCTGCCTAATCTTATTGAAAAATGACATGTAGTCACTGGTTACAATCGAACTCTCCACCCTGTATGTAGCAATGCGGCAATTGAATGCATTCGTTATAATTTGAACACCGTCAGACAATTGAACACATGCATTATTTTTATGACTCATGGTTCTTCGGTGAGAATTCACTTGGCTCATAGGAATTGTCACATTACAACAATTGCACGTATACATAGGTGTTGCATTATCCACTCTCACCCGTTTCACTGCAGGCCCTCCTTGGCAACTCTGGAGCTGATGCCGACGAAGATTATCACTACGAGTGAAAGATTTACCACAGTCACAGGAATACATTTTATATAATAGTTCTCACTAACTCACTTGATGTAAACTGACATAGCCAACACTCGTACGCTTCTTAAATACACTCTGATAGGACCCGTCAAGACGTCATAGCCAACCCCACTTCTCAACTACATGCGCCAAGATTACCTCCCAACTGAATGCGATAACAGATGTCGATATACGAGCAAGCAGTGGTCGTTGCGGTCTCGGAGAGGGTAGACGCTAGGCAAACAGTCCTCGGCTGCCGTTGTGTCACCATCGATAGCGGGGCTAGAGCGAACCTTCATCGCTTCAGGAGAGGTGAGGGCAGACCGATGAATACGCATTACTCTGCCACACGTCGTGGAGTGAACATGTCGCTCTCTAGCCGTTGAACGGTTATTGCTGTGACGTCACTCCACTACTAACTTGGTGCCCTAACACCGATGGAGCATTTATTACTTGGAGGATCTTCGAAGTATGCAGACGTATGTTTGTACATAGACAAACAAGCACATGATGAAACCCTGTACCGTGCATTCTCCTACACACACACATAAACACACAAAATCTCATATGAAAAAAAAATCTGAACGATCCATGCACCAGACACTTCAAGGTCACAATGCCTTGACTTCACTGCACAACAAAAAAACTTCACCAAACAACAACCAATAAAAAAAGCAATTAATACGTCATAGTGGTGGGGGGAGGCCGAGAATCAGCTGTAAACAACTACTATTGTGTTTTCAAATAGTTATCTTGTGAAAAAGAAGGCTGAAAAGTTGCCTTTTTCTGAACTTTGAAGGGCCGTAACTTTGTTATAATAAAGGAGATCGTCGCTTTTCCTTTCGGATTCGTAATCTACGCATCAACATACGTAGGTACACTCAAATTTTTTTCAAAATCGGCGGTTGTCCTCAAAACGATAATTTCCCCAATATTCTCTATTGCATACCTTCTTAAAGTTCTATTAACTAATTGGTTAACCAAAAATTATCGGTCATTTTTAAAATTCCAGTTGTTTTTCGAAATAATAGAAATAAAATACCCACTCATGAAATTTCTTATGTATTGAAATTTGGGTTGAGAATTGAGAAATCTCAGAGTCATTGTATAAATAAAAATCTTCATTCAATTCGTGGATGCAAAACTTGGAATTGAACATGCAGACAATACTCATTCACAATCAAGATAGCGCTCACCCAGCATTTTGATAACCTTCCTGGATGATTTGCTCTGTATCCTGGCATTGGTACTGATCCTCTTCTTCATCATTCTTGACGATTTCAGCCTCACACCGATCAAGACATACAACACTATTATGAGAGTCATTGGAGCGACAAAAAACAAAAATGTTGACAGTTCGAACGCGTGGTCAATGATCGTCTCCACAACCAAACACTGAGGACAGGACCCAACTACTTGTAGAGGCAGAGCCTGTGGAATTGCTAGTCCTATCGAGAGTATCCATATGAACAAGATTAGTTTCACCACTCGCGAAAGCTTCGATATGGTGTGAGACAAAAACGGGTGACAAATCGCGAGATATCTCTCAACGGTGAAAGCTGTAATTGTAAGTACAGTAGCATTACCAGAAGTTTCAGCGAACAGCCCTCGCAAGAAACAGAAAACTCCCCCAAATATGTAAGGATACCTCGACCAGAAGAGGTAAATTTCTTGGGGCAATCCAGCGATGAGCAATAGCAAGTCCGATATCGCCAAACTGAACAGGTAATAGTTCGTAGCCGTATGCATAGATTTATTTCTCGCGATCACAATGCAAGTACTCACATTTCCGATGGTACCAGTAATGAAAATTATGCCATAGATAACTGTTAGTGGTACCACGATATAGATGGAATCCCTTTGAGGGCCGTAATGTTCAGCGTCACACTCTTCACTCATCTTCACTTAATAACACACAAGAAAACTCATTCAACTTTCGAGCTCCGAGCGCGAAACATTTCGAAGTCAGAGCGAATGAAATCAGGATCAGTTTGTCCTGCTAACGTGGTAAATAGCGGACGAAAACTGCAAGTTTGTGTCGCTGCTAAATCGCCACATGAGTTTCATCCAGTGTTGTCAATACTTCGAAATTGCTATTTGTTTGGGGAGAATTCTTGAAACACCTGACAACCCGAAAGCTTATGGTAAATAATGAGAACGAAACCTAGAAATGGAATAGTTGGAATGGACGGACTTGACACTGTTCACCAACGAAAGACTGAGGCTTATATGTGGATTTCAATTTCGAATAAATCAGAGAGAAATGTTATTGTTTTGGGAAATAACATACGGAAAGAGCCATCAACAATAACAATCTGAAGAAAGTTATATTTTCATGAAGAATGAAAAAATTAATTTGAATTTGGGGATGTCTTCAATAATATATTGAAATATAAATTATACAATGAAAAAGAGGTTTTGGCTTTCTAGTTCTCCATCTTCATACAAAAAAAATGTAAGAATCTTTCAAAGAAAGGAATAAAGTATTTGACTGCAAAATAAATTCCGTTGTTGAATGTGAACGAAATTTCTATCCCGGGAAGAATGATATCTACCGTTTTGAAAATATTTAAAATATTTTTTAGGTTACCATTGGTTTTGGATTGTTGATTGGTAGAAGTTCTTTGTATTTGCATATTTAATGTTATTGTGTTATTGAAAAATATTTTTTTAGATCACCTTTGGTTTTGGATTGTTGATTTTCAGGAAATATGTGTATTTTCATATTTTATGTTATATTGAATTGTGTTATCGAGAATCTTCAAAATTCAGATCCAATTTTATAATTTGAGAAAATAATTAATTGCGATGGGTATCTTGCCTATATAAGGATGTATTTTTTCACTTCAAACCACAGTCCAATATTCGTATAAAATATGGTTTAATTAGATTTATTACATATCTTTTTATGTATTGTCATGATTTTTAGAATATTTTCAGGATGGAGAAGTTTCACGATATTATTATTACCATATTCATCTGTTTGAAATATGAGTCTCTTCATTTCAATTTATCAAATGCATTTTAAACAAACTTTTGTATTGATTTCTACAGAGGCTAAAATTCTTGTTCAACGTGAAATTATTATCGCTGTGAACCATATTGCATTAAACTTTCATCAGGTTTCTTCATCATTTATTAGCCCGCTCTTCCTCAATTAATTTTCATGAATAAAACAATTCTGTGATTGTACAGAATGAAGAAATGGGAAACACTATTTTTTGTGACAATTTTTCGTTTGTACATTTTTAATTAGCAACATAATTGATCTGTTGTTTTCTGAATTTGAAGGCTTGATTATTACTCTTTCGTGTATATTCTTTAATGAAATAAGATTATTATCTGGAAGTGACTGAAATTGAAGTGTTTTCTGTCGAATGTAACTAGGTATTTTATCTTCCTGTAAAGAGGTGTTCTGTACAAATGTAACTGAGATCCTACTGAATAATAAACAAACATTGTTATTAGTCAGTGGACTATGCTTGAAGACTGGCAGTAAACAAATCTAATGAACTGAACTTCAAACGTTCAAGCCAGTCTCGAATATAGGTCGATGATGGCCACTATCTTGCACTGATGAGTGGCTAATGACCCGGAACCGGTCTGCAAGTGTGCCCGTTTCAAAATTGAAGGTTGACTCTTACAGTTGTATTGCCAATTGCATATGCAGGAAATTTTCTGTAAAGATTCCTGCACTGACGCCTGTCGGATATAATCCAACGCCGTTCGTGGTATTAGTCAGCGGAGCAGTTGTTTTCTGATAGGCGTCAGTCCATTCAACCTACCGTGTAGGTATATTCGAGACTAGTTCGACCGTTTGAAGTTCATTTCTTCAGAAACAAACATTGGTAAGATAATTTCTGGTAAGGGAAATGACTTCACCCGATCTGTTGAAGACTGCATGTGTACCATAGTTGTTTATTTAGAGTTGGTAACCGATCTTACAAATGAAAATTTTTTTTATATCACAGCGATTTACCAGAAGACGTGAGAAAAAGCTATTTTGTTTTTGAAATAATGAGCTCGAATTTGATGAGATTGAAAATTAACATACCGTATCTTCAAATATTGGTAAACTATGTAAGACTGATATGGATAATGTTGTTAGTAAATGATTCATAAACATAATAATACTTTTCACTTGTGTTGATTCAGTTCTTAACTACCGCTCCTCAAGTCTAGAATCATCTGGGGAAATTATAAGATAAACATATAAACTTCCGAAAAACAACAATCAAACTGATTGTACTTTATAATTTTTTCGAAACACTTCCAGTTCACCACTCCGGCAGATGAATAATTCAAATTGTTTATACTACTATTAATCGAAATTGAACGTCATTTCAACACTTGTTTACATTAACCCTAACTGATCAACATTCACAAAAAGTTGAATTATCAAATAATTAGATATTCCTAGATGAATATTAAAAGGATAGTTGATGAATATAAAAGGTGCATAGTTGTCAAAACCCCTGTTTTACAATTGTCCGGTATTATTCCATTACATAGTATTTTTTTTTACATCAGAATCACTTTATGAAATGTCTCGTCTGGTTTCATATTTAGAAACTCACAAAAATATTCCTCGATTGAAATTCTTCATTTATTTGTCGTATAATTTGAGGATTAACGCTTTAGGAGAAATTGCAGTTTCATATGGTCGGTGGGTAACCGGGCGGTTCGACGTGGGTGCTTTGTTCACTCAGTCAATCAGCCGATGTGTGAGTCGATGGTTCGAACCGCAGGCTGAACGTTCAATTTTCACTTGCTATCGTCCAACCCTTGTTACAAATCTCACGTTAAAAGATGAGACCTCGTTTCGACTCCTGAGGGTTGTTGTTTGTAGGGGTGCGATAACTTTAACGGAAAAAACATTTTTTAAAACATATAGTTAGTAATATCGTTATTGTTTGCGATGTTCAGAGTTGCTTTCATCATAGAAAATAATGAACAGAATGTGTGAACCTCATATTTTTTGGGTGATTTCTCAAAATAAACCAAAACAACGTTTTCAGAGAATGATTTGAAGCTATTTGAATTTTGACACTGCTGAAACTTTTCGTATGCCTATATTCGAATGTATATTAGCGACAAATTTTTGGCTTTTTGTTTGATTTCGAGACGAGTATATTCCAATTTATCATGAATTTTAATGTTCTGCATAATAAGAATAACTCCGGTTACAAAAATACTTCAGAATACTGACTAGAAGTTTAAAGAGAAAACACATAAATGGTAACCCGGCAACCATCGCCTTGTTGATCATGATTACCTATAAACGTTTGATAAGGCTTTGAAGTCTGAACCGTGCAAAGAACATTCGCTCAGGTGTATGAAATTAGTCAATTTCAGACGTTGCTTTCCGTTTGTTCATTAATTGTTTCCAGTGACGTTGTACAATAAATATATTCAGTTGTGCTTACTGATCATTCACCAAAAAAGTAGCAGAATTTCAATAATAAACATTAGTATGATTAATATCCAGATAATGAAAGATTATTAACTCATGTCGAAGTTTCTTATTAGTCAGTGGGCTATGCTTGAAGACAGACAGTAAACAAATCTAAAGAAATGAACTTTAAACGTTCAAGCCGATCTCGGATATACCTACACAGAAGGTTGAATGGACTGACGCCTATCAGAAAACAATCTTCACAGAAAATTTCCTGCATATGCAACTGGCAATACAAATGGAAGAGTCGATCTTCAATTCTGGAACGGGCACACTTGCAGACCGGTTTCGGGCATCTTAGCCACTCGTCAGTGCAGGATAGTGACTATCATTGACCTAAAGTCAATGATATTCCATAATTGAAAATCGAAATTCTTTCAGAGTATTTCATTCCTCGTCCTAATCAAGTGCATATCCGAAATTTGCCCGATTCCTCTGAATAAGGAAGAAACACTTTTTTATTAGTCAGTGGGCTATGTTCGAGGACTGGCAATAAACAAATCTGAAGAAATGAACTTCAAACGTTTAAGACAGTCTCGGATATACCTACACAGTAGGTTGAATGGACTGACGCCTATCATAAAACAACTACTCCGCTGGCTAATACCACGATCGACGTTGGATTATATCCGACAGGCGTCAATGCAGGAATCTTCACAGCAAATTTCCTCATTCAGAGGAATCGGGCAAATTTCGGATATGCAATTGGTTAGTACCTCGTCCACTAGATGGAGTGACATTTTTGTTGTTCGCTCCAATTTAAGACGAAGAATGAAATTCTCTGAAAGAATTTCGATTTTCAATTATGGAATATCATTGACTTTAGGTCAATGATGGTCACTATCTCGCACTGACGAGTGGCTGAGAAGCCCGAAACCGGTCTGCAAGTAGGCCCGTTCCAGAATTGAAGGTCGACTCTTTCAGTTGTATTGCCAATTGCATATGCAGGATATTTTCTGTGAAGATTCCTGCACTGACGCCTATCGGATATAATCCAACGTCGTTCGTGGTATTAGCCAGGGGAGTAGTTGTTTTCTGATAAGTGTCAGTCCATTCAACCTACTGTGTAGGTATATCCGAGACTGGTTCGAACGTTTGAAGTTCATTTTTTTAGATTCATGTCGAAGTATTCGATTATAATAAGAATTTGTATGGGGACTCATAACACCGAATGAAAAAGTCATCAAATAATTTCATCAATCAGCAAAAAATGTGTCTCTGAGGGCATGAAATAAAATATATAGGGTCTGCCAATAGGGACTTCCGAACTTTACAAACTCCTATTACAATCGAAGTATTCGATTGTAATAGGAGGGTAATATGGGGTTTCAAAACACCGAATGAAAAATTCATCAAATAATTTCAACAATCAGCAAAAAATGTGTGTTAAATTGTGTGTGTTAAATGCCGCCATCGATAATTTTTCATACACACTATCTGGATAATTTGAGAATGCAGCGCTGTGATATTTTCCTCAGAGAAGTTCAAAATGGATGATAGCATCTCTGCAGTTGAAATGAATGCGTTCATGTATTGGAAGCGAACTATTTTGCCTCCTAATATGTTTTACCGTAAATGGGTTGTTCCATCGCGAATGGCGGGCAATGTAAATCACTTTGGCCAAACTCATTCAGGTGGTATGTGCATTATGAGCATTTCCATCCTATTCTTCCCCAATCATTACGGAAGATATGGGGTTGTTTCCATGAGAAGTGAGACAAATTAGGATTTTTCAGGACTGAAATTTTCCCAGGAAAAAAGTGTATTTGTAGTAAGTTGATAGTCCTGATCCTGAATATGAAAAAATTTTGAGTCCATTCTGCCCCCTAGTATCTTTTACCGTAAAAAAAGTTAGTTCCATCGCGAGTGGCGGGCAGTGTATATCACTTTGGCCAACCTCATTGAGGTGGTAGGTGCATTTTTGAAATTTTCATCATTCTACCTCGATCATACAGAAGAGACGGGAGTGTTTACATGAGAAGTGAGACACACTTTACATATACTCAGTTTCAAAATACATTTTCCAGATCGTATGAGAAATATGTAAGAAAAATTATAGTTACCTGTCAAAAATATATTGATGTCGACAGCTTTCAATTTTTTTCATCGTTTTTAAGCCTTGAAGGAAATGAGGTCTTGAATATGCGGGAGTGAACTCATTGTATGCCTTGTAGTCGTTTCTTTGAACTATTTTCAAATTGTGTATTTCACTGGTAAACACTTTTAATAGTGTTGATATGCTCCAATATTTCATGAATTGTATATTCGTTTCAATAGATATACGGTGATTCATCACCTAACGATTTGATCGAGTATTGAATCTGGTTCTCGCATCATGTATATTAGTGAGTGACCTTGTGATATTTTCTATACTTCGGACACCTTCTTCACGTTCAATTCAAAAATTGAGGAGGAGTTATTAACATTCTATTTTGATTAATATCCAGGCTGGTGTGCCGTGGTTGAATGAAACCTGAAGTGTATACCTATATGAAATCAAGAAATTTTAATGCAGTCAAGCTACTGAAAATTAATTCCTTGAAATTAAAAAGATAATAATGAGTACTATTTTGATTATTCCCAATTTGGTTTGAATACAAAAGCCACAGGTACACAGCTGTTTCTGCCTGTTGGGCAGTACCGGGCAGGCGGTCCTCGATTGAAGACAAAATGTGACTAACCAAGCTTCTTCAGTTCAATCTGGTTGGAGCCTAGCTCCCTTACCTTTGCAGCTGATTTTTGTCAGAAGGACAAATAGGTTCATGACTGAGAGGTGATGACGGTATGAAAGTCCTCAGACATCAGTACCGTCCTTCACAGTGTACCCCTACTTGGCTGGAGTAGGATGGATGAGGAAATTGTTCATCCGTTAACGGGGGATATGAGAGCCTCATTCAACGGAGTATCGGGGCCTTCTATATCGGGAGGGGTCGTCTACAGCATAATCTATAGCTTCCCTAACTAACGGAAAAAATGTGAAAAACCAGAAACAGTACTTGACAAAAATGACTGCGTAAAAGCAAGCGAGACAAAAGTGGAACCACCTATTGGTGTGACAGTGTTACACTCATTGGAATGCTAAGTATTTATGTCCACGTTGGTGGTTTGACCAATCAACTGACAACTGCATTGGCAGAAATTTGGGAAACTTTCCTGGAATGTTATCGAAAAACGAATCCACATGTTTTTTCGAAATGATATGAAATCAAGAAAGGGATATGCAGTCAAGCTGCTGGAAAATAATTCAATTAAATTCGAAAGATGAAAATTAGTACTATTCCAATCACTCACAATTTTATTTCAATTTAAAAGCCACCGATAGACAATTGTTTCAGCCTGTTGAGCATCCCCTGTCTGTTTCTTGGGAACAAAATACAAGCACTACAGGAAAATTCTTATGACGCTCTAAGAGCGGTATTTGTGTGAAAGTAGTGATTAACATTGGATTTAAATCGCTGGAGAATAAATCCATTTTGAAAAACGTTTTCAGAAAGTTTATTCCACATGAAAGCAGTTCTCCAACTGGAAGAGTTTTTTTTCATTGAATTTCGAGGTGTACTGAGTTGAACCTCAGAACGATGAGCAGCCACAGTCCGTCGAGTATTTCTGAAAAGTACCGCTCTTGGTGGAATCAAGTGTTCCAAGTCACTTAACGGCTGTTTCAGCCTGGTGTGCATCGTCAGTACCGGACATGCGGTCCTCGATCGAAGACAAAATGTGAATAATCAAGAAAAGTACTTGATGAACATAACTGTATAAAAGCAAGCACACATAAGTGGAACCACCTATTGTTGTGACACCCAGTCAACTTGCTAAGTTTTTATGTCACGGTTGAGAATGATCAGAATAGTACTAATCCTAATCTTTTGAATTTCATGGAATTATTTTCGAGCCACCTGACTGCAATAACCTTCCTGGATTTCATATCATTTCTAAAAACATTTTGATTCGTTTCTTGTTGGCATCATTCCAGGCTAAATATATATATATATATATATATATATATATATATATATATATATATATATATATATATATATATATATATATATTTTGAATGATGCAACTAATTTTCCTTTATTTTCAGTATTTCAATATTAAATTTTACAAAAAGTATTTGAAGCTTTATATCTATTGAATAATGTGACATTATTCAATGTCAAAAAGTTGTCTTTTTGATGTTGAAGACTTCTTTCAAAATTGAAATTTCCAAATTGAATATTCTCACATAGCACAGCCCTCGATAAAGCTAATAAACATTAGCGAAAGCTCGGGCAGCTAAAAAGAGTAAATATTTATTCTAATCAGACCGAATCCCCGAAAAACTACTATTCTATATATATATATATATATATATATATATATATATATATATATATATATAAATAGAGATTTTATCGAGTGTGCATGATATAAATCAAAAATTAAACAATTTGTGGACACAACACTCAAAAAAAGGGGGCAAACCGCGGACACGTGTTTCTGGCTATTGGCCTCATCAGCGCGGTGCAGCCAAGTGTAAAGGTGGGAAACACTTGTTTGCCGAAATCAGGAAACAACACAAACGCACGGAGTCAACAACAGGAGCCAACCGCACATTTGTGGTTCCAGTTAGAAGACCTAGAATTCCCAGGCTACATCTAACATGACCACGGAGACAGCTATAGCTACCTGCGTGACATCCGGGTCCAGGATAAATACAAATAGAGATTTTATCGAGTGTGCATGATATAAATCAAAAATTAAACAATTTGTGGACACAACACTCAAAAAAAGGGGGCAAACCGCGGACACGTGTTTCTGGCTATTGGCCTCATCAGCGCGGTGCAGCCAAGTGTAAAGGTGGGAAACACTTGTTTGCCGAAATCAGGAAACAACACAAACGCACGGAGTCAACAACAGGAGCCAACCGCACATTTGTGGTTCCAGTTAGAAGACCTAGAATTCCCAGGCTACATCTAACATGACCACGGAGACAGCTATAGCTACCTGCGTGACATCCGGGTCCAGGATAAATACAAATAGAGATTTTATCGAGTGTGCATGATATAAATCAAAAATTAAACAATTTGTGGACACAACACTCAAAAAAAGGGGGCAAACCGCGGACACGTGTTTCTGGCTATTGGCCTCATCAGCGCGGTGCAGCCAAGTGTAAAGGTGGGAAACACTTGTTTGCCGAAATCAGGAAACAACACAAACGCACGGAGTCAACAACAGGAGCCAACCGCACATTTGTGGTTCCAGTTAGAAGACCTAGAATTCCCAGGCTACATCTAACATGATGAGGCCAATAGCCAGAAACACGTGTCCGCGGTTTGCCCCCTTTTTTTGAGTGTTGTGTCCACAAATTGTTTAATTTTTGATTTATATCATGCACACTCGATAAAATCTCTATGTGTATTTATCCTGGACCCGGATGTCACGCAGGTAGCTATAGCTGTCTCCGTGGTCATGTTAGATGTAGCCTGGGAATTCTAGGTCTTCTAACTGGAACCACAAATGTGCGGTTGGCTCCTGTTGTTGACTCCGTGCGTTTGTGTTGTTTCCTGATTTCGGCAAACAAGTGTTTCCCACCTTTACACTTGGCTGCACCGCGCTGATGAGGCCAATAGCCAGAAACACGTGTCCGCGGTTTGCCCCCTTTTTTTGAGTGTTGTGTCCACAAATTGTTTAATTTTTGATTTATATATATATATATATATATATATATATATATATATATATATATATATATATATATATATATATATATATATATATATATATATATATATATATATATATATGAATCGGTTTAATTCGTGAGGTTGCAGTCAATAGCTGGGCTGTAAGAAAGAAAACTCTTTGTTATATGTCAAGCTTTCGGTATATTTAACACCTTCGTCAGGACAACTACAATAATTAGATTATATATCTTGTAAAAAATATATAAATATGGAGAACTTACTAACGTGAGAATAAAATATAAAATGGTTCAAAAACAGATAGAAAAACATTAAATAATAACAGTTGATAAAAATTTTGGCTGACAATGTCAAGTGGGAAAATTCTGAATAATACTCGAATTACTAGATCTTTTATTTTCTTTATCATATTTCAGTAGGTACCTACGTGTAAATTTTGCTGAGACTGTCAATATCAGTTCGTTTATTCATTGAATGTTCTTCGTTATTAATATGTATCATTTCCAAAAATATTCTTTTAATTGCATTGATTTCTGGATTTTCAAAATTCATTTTATGGTCCTCCGAATTAACATGTTCTGTTAATGCACAGGTATTAACATTTCGTCTACAGTCGCTCTTATTGGAAGTGATGCGACTACTTAGAGGTCTAGATGTTTGTCCTATATATGTTTTAGAGCAATCCATACAAGAAATTTTGTATACTAAATTGGATTTTTGTTTATTTGAAATTGGAGCTTTTAGTTTACTGTATAATTTAGATATAGAAGTGACATTTGTTTTAGATATTTTGAGGTTATTATTTCGGAATACATCAATTAATTTTGGTGTCAATTCTTGAATATATCGGAGGGATTTATATATGAATGAAGGAGGATCATAAAATGAATTTTGAAAATCCAAATATTTTAGATAGAGAAATCAGTGCAACTAAAAGAATATTTTTGGAAATGATACATATTAATAACGAAGAACATTCAATGAATAAACGAACTGATATTGACAGTCTCAGCAAAATTTACACGTACCTACTGAAATTTGATGAAGAAAATAAAAGATCTAGTAATTCGAGTATCATTCAGAATTTTCCCACTTGACATTGTCAGCCAAAATTTAGCTGGTCGTGCTGTCATCTTCTAGGCCCTACAGACAAAACAACACAACGATGGACAGCATTTACGTACGTAGGACAACCAAACAAAAAAACTAACAAACATCTTCAAGCCATTGAGCACTAACATCACATTCAAGCCAAACACAAAAATAACACAAAAATTGAACAGCTATGGAAAAGAAGAAGACAAAAACCAAAACGGGATATACAGTATACAATGCTCGACTGCAACAATTTCTATATCGGCCTAACCAAGAAAAAACTGATCCAATGGTACAATGAGCACAAAAAGGCATACATAAATCCAACAGTATATAAATCAAACCTCGAAACACACGCCATACAAAACAAACATAATTTCCCCCCACCAGAGAACATAAAACTCATAAAACAAGTCAATAAGGGAAACCGCATGGACATTTGGGAAAACTTAAACATCCATAAATTTAACAGTCATATGTCACTCATCGAGAAACAATTACAAATCAAAACACAAGAAGACCTAACATTCAATACAATAAACAAATCAATACACACTCCTAGAAAAAATAAACCTAAAGAAGATCCAACACAAAGAATAGTACCTGATGTGATCCAAATACAGGCAAGTTTAACTTAAGTACCTGAAGTACCTGTATTGAGGCGTTCCGACCGTATAAAAGGACACACAACAGGAAGATGGAGTAGGGCCTAAAGGATGACAGCACAACCAGCTGTCGAAAGCGCTCGCAGATAATTAAACAGAAGTTATAGAACAGAAGTAACAGAGTTATAGATATATATATATATATATATATATATATATATATATATATATAATCTATCTATATAATCTATATATAATATATAAATATATATATATATATATATATATATATATATATATATATATATAATCTTGAACCCTTTTACCCTCAGGGTGTCGGGTTATCATTTTATTGTTGTTCTATGAACTTTTTCCATTCCTTTCTATCTCCAGTCAGTGTCTTTACTTCGTTCCATTGTTTATTTCTTTCTTTTAGAATCTTTCCTATCAAGTCGTTTCAGGTTTTTTCAGGTCTTCCTCTTCTTCTCTTGTTTTGTGTTTTCGCTCCATAGATTTGTTTCACAGGTCTATTGTTTGGCATTCTCTGTTTGTGTCCCCACCATCCCAATTGTTTTTGTTCTATAAATGAAATAATGTCTTCTATGTCTAGTTCTTTTCTTATTCGCGTATTTCTCTTCTTATCTCTCCTTGTCTCTCCTATAATTCTCCTCAGGTATTTCATTTCTGTTGCTTGTATTCTTCTTTTGATTTTTTTTGTTAATATCCAAGATTCACATCCATATGTTAATACTGGCCTATATATCGTTTTGAATATTTGTAGTTTTGTCTATCTTGAAATTTCTCTTCTATTGATGAAGTTCTTATTCATTGTATAGTACAATTTTATGGTTTTCTCGATTATGTTGTTAATTTCTGCTTCTTGTCTTTCTTTTTCGTCTATTGTTACGCCTAGATATTTGAAATCTTTTACTTGTTCTATTTTTTTATCATCTATCACTATATTTATTTCTTCGCCTCCTATGGTCATCACCTTGGTTTTATCTTTGTTTATTCTCATTTGTTTTCTCTTCAGTGTTTCATTCCATATTTTTATATTATGTTATAATCGTTCTTCATTTTCAGCTATCAGTATTATGTCATCGGCAAATGTTCCCTCAGCTATCTCTACTCTTTGCATATTTTTGTATCCAATGCACATTTTTTTGCTATTTCTATCACATTCCTTGATGATGTCGTCCATGAAAATGTTAAAAAGCATTGGGCTCAATGATCCGCCTTGTCTCAAACCCTCTTTTGTTTTGAAACATTCTGATTTCATGTTGTTCTTGATAACATAATTTCTATTATTTCTATATATGTTTTTAATCATATTTATGGATTTTTCATCGATATTTCTATTTTTCAAACTCTCCCATAATTCTGTTCTTGGTATCTTGGTATCAAATATATATTTTGGTTTTCTGATCTTCTCTTTTTTCTATTATTTGTTTTATTGTGAAGATGTGGTTTTATGTACTTATATGTATGTATGTATATATATACCGGGTGTCCCACATTTCATGTGACAGGCAATATCTGGTTTGTTGAAGGAGATACACAAAAATGTTTCATACAAAAGTTTTAGGAGTTCATGAGAGCTATATTTTGATATAATTTTCAAATATACAGGTTGTTTGGTGTAGGTGCTACAGACCAAAATTCCATTTTTTAAAATTGAACGCCCTGTATATCATTACATATTCAGATGCTACGTTAAATTCTGATATCATTTCATGTTTGGTTTTTGAAATTCGGTTACGGCGTTGTTGAGTTATTGCTTAAAATGTAAAGTCTTGAGAACGACTATTATTTTTAAAAATATCTCATACAATTATTCTCTCTGCATCAGATCACATGAAAATTAGTCAAAATTTTGGGTGTTCGAAGTAATGGTTTCAATTTTGAGTTGTGGAATTCAGTCAGGAATCATTTTGAATATGAAACAATTGCGAAATTGAAAGAGGTGTATTCGAAAACAAATCTTTAATTAATAACAATGTAAATAATATAACTTGATGAATCATTTCATAAGAATGGTAGGTACCTAGAAATAAGTCATAAAAATTGTTCAAAGTGATGCCCATTAGATATTATACAGGCTTCGAAACGTCGAATCACTTCTCTCGTACAAGTCGCTCTTATAATATCAGGCGTAATATCACTGCACGCTAGTCGAATTTTCATTTTCAGATCATTCACATTCGAAGGGGGAGTAGTAAAAACAATATCTTTCAAATAACCCCATAGGAAAAAATCAAGCGGTGATAAATCTGGGGAACGAGCCGGCCACCGAATTGGACCCTTATTACCAATCCATCTATTTGGGTACGTTCTATCCAGATATTCAGTAACAACCTGTGAATTGTGAGGAGGAGCACCATCTTGTTGCCACCAAATTCCTTGTCGTTCTGCTATGGGAATATCTTCCATCAACTGGATCAAATAATTTTCTAGAAAATGTAAATATCGCAATCCATTGAGATTTTCATTGAAAAAGTAAGGTCCTTTGATGCGGCCATTGAACAATCCACACCATACATTAATACCCCATGTAGTTTGAAAATTACTTTAGCGGACCCAGTGGGGATTTTCTTGAGACCAATAGCGACTGTTATGTCGATTCACAAAATTATCTGAATATGTTAGGACTTTCATGTAATATTACCTGAATACAAGCAATGAATTCAAGTCGTCGTTCAAAGTCCGTGGGTGTCAAACCTTGTACCAACTGAATTTTGAATGGGTGGTATTTATTTTCTTTCAGAATTCTCTGTACATTAGATTTACTCACACCGATTTCATCTGCAAGAGTACGGATAGAAACATGTGGATGAATAATAATATAAGCCAACACATTGATCTCTAAATCTTCAGTTCTAACAGATCTCGTATGATGACGATGCTTTATAGTAGAAGGAAATGACCCAGTTCGCAATTTTTCTACAACTCTCGAAAAAGTCATTCGTGACGGAATGGGTCTGTCTGGAAAACGTTCTTGGTATAGACGTTGTGCTTGACGGCAGTTTTTCTGACATTCCCCAAAAATTAATAACATATCAATGCAATCACTTGGACTAAACGCGAAAGGCATACTGGAGTTTTCGCACAAAGAACACAGTTACTGTTTTGCAAAGAATCACTCAATCGAACTGACAAGTAGATACAATTCAACAACATTTGTTACTATGGCATCAACAAGCATAAGCTACTTGATGAAATTGTGCAATAAAAATCAATTCACCCTCAAGTTAGTCACATTCTCAAGAATTTCAATATGATATTCAACTGATATCGATATCGTATAGTAGAGGTGAGAATAATGGTTTGTATTCAGTAGTAGTCTAGGTCAATTTAATAAAAGATATAGACTGGATTCGTGTACGAGTAAATAAGTTTTTTTGAAACTTTATATTTAAGGAAAAGTGCAATAACTCAACAACGCCGTAACCGAATTTCATAAACCAAACATGAAATGATATCAGAATTTAACGTAGCATCTGAATATGTAATGATATACAGGGCGTTCTATTTAAAAAAATGGAATTTTGGTCTGTAGCACCTACACCAAACACCCTGTATATTTGAAAATTACATCAAAATATAGCTCTCATGAACTCCTAAAACTTTTGTATGAAACATTTTTGTGTATCTCCTTCAACAAACCAGATATTGCCTGTCACATGAAATGTGGGACACCCGGTATATATATATATATATATATATATATATATATATATATATATATATATATATATATATATATATATATATATATATATAGCAATGAGTTTGTGTTTATGGAACTTATTTTTACTTGTACTTATTAATTTTTTTTTCAATTCTCTACAATTACGTATACTTCAAATACTGATAATACTTTGAACCAATATAAAAGAATAAACTCTTCAGGAACAACGAAAAAACAAAATATCTGAAAATATTTCATCAAAATATTAGGAGCATTTGGAAAAATTTAGATGGAATATATGATCATGAATATGACATTTTAATATTAACGGAAACGTTCAATGTACTAGATATTGGTTCATTTCAATTAGAGAAATACAAATTCTAATATATAAAAATGGATGTTTGTTGGTTGGTAAGTGATAAACTTCTACATAGCTCAACTGATAGTGATGAAACTTGACATGTATAAGTAATTTTTCAAAGAGAAGGTTTTTAAGCTATCAATTTTTCTGTAACTCGCCACTAGATGGCGATGAAGAACAATTTTTTGAAAGCACTGTTCTATAATGCTGCGCACGCCTAAGTTCGTTGATTATGATTCTGTCAAAACATTAGAACAGCAGGGATACAGCAACATAGTACTGATTAGTACTACAACTACCAAATTCTATGCGGGCGAAGCTGCGGGCAACAACTAGTAGCATATAACGAAAGATATATAAATAAAAATGATGGTTTCATCATCTATACCCATGAATCATTGAACTATAATAAGAAAATTGTTGATATCGGACTATGTAAATGCACTCAAACAAGTTTTACTTTTAGCCAGAATAAAAATTCCCAATAACATCTATATACCGGCCGTCTACTAACGCTGATGAATTCGTCGAAAATTTACGGAAATATCTGAAACAAACAAAGCGAACATTATGATTTGAAACCAATCTTATAATTGGTGATATAAATATAAATCTGAATGAAGACTCGGAATTGGTATCAAATTATTTAGATTTATTGGCGGAATACATGTCGCGTCTTCGAATACTTGAAAAATAATAAGAATGAAAACAAGAGTGGACTGTAAGAATTGTGGCATAAGGCGAACTCACCGAATTCTTCGCACAAATCCCTGCTTCTGAAAGGGCCCTTTCTTGGAGTGTTCTTTCTTCAGCTTCACTGGATTGTACAACAAAACGGAAAGTTAAAATGAGTTACCAAACAGTCGAAGATGGCACACATGGCGAAATAAGTAATTAGCAAAAAAAAAATAGCGATTTACGTTTCTTGTACGTAGCATGAGATCGTAGGTAGGTCTCTATTGATATGGTTCAGATGGATAAGCATACTTCAATCGAGTCTTGAGCATGCGCCCTTAGGAGTCGCTCCATGCTGACAATAATAATAAAAATAATAATAGAAGATTACAAATAAAGACGCAAAGAGTCCACTGGAGTGGTGGTGTAACATCTTTTATCAAAACTAATGTACTCGGTGCAACCGGAGTCATCGGTTTAATCCACTTGCTACGTTGATGTAATGTGTGCAAATACTCAATTTTCCATCGACGCCAGAAATCTTGATGGGTTCATTAGAGTAATTGTCACCGCGATAAACGGTTCAAAGGAATTGACGTGAGATCGGAGTCAGGAACGGTAGACAGGGGTTCTAAAGTTGAAAAATTGCCGGGAGTTAGAACTGAAATATCATTAGCATCTGAAATTAAAGGTGTTAATGGACGAGAGTTCAATAATGATTCGATTTGAACCAGCACCCTATAAAGTTCTTCATATGTCAGAACCTGTTCTCCGATTGTCTTAATCAAATGACTCTTTTTACTGATTTGATTCCCGCCTTCCAAATACCTCCAAAATGCGGTGCTGAAGGGGGGTTGAAGTGAAATGCAATATTCTCAGAGGACGCGGCCTCTTGTAAAAGTTTAAGATGACTACAAGTTCCAATGAAATGTGTCCCGTAATCACTGCATATCGAAGAATGTCGTCCTCGACGAGCTACGAAACGGCGGAGAACTGCAAAAAATGCGTCACTCGAAAGATCTGAAGCGAGTTCGATATGAATCGCCTTTGTAGCGAGACATACAAAGAGACATATGTATGCCTTGATAGTTTTTGATCCCCTACGTTTTTTCATAGTTATAAAAAGTAGACCACCATAATCCACACCAACGTTAGAAAAAGGCTTAATTTGTGGAATGCGTGGTATAGGAAGATTCCCCATAGAAGGTTGTTATGATACAGGGTGCGTCTTCCAACATGCCATGCATCGAGACAAAATTTTACGAATTACGCGTTTTGATGCCAAAATCCAATATTGTTGAGATAGTTAGAACTGTACAGTTCGTATACTTGCATGGAAATACTTTTTATGAGAATGTTCAATAATTAAATTAGTGAAATCTGAGTTACTAGGTGAAAGAAGCGTATGTTTTTTTATCGTAAGATAGGTTAGAATTTGTAAATCTACCTCCCATTCTGAGAAGTCCCCCATTGTCTATAAAAATATTCAATTTTTTGAGCGGCTTCGAAAAATTATGTAATTCAATTTCTTTTGAGAATGCTATTTGTTGAATATGTTCAACAAGAAGTTTCGTTGAGTTTTGAAGCTCTTTAGAGGAAAGAGAACCAGATATTTTGCTTCTCGAATTTTTCGAATTGAAAATGAATCGTTGGCAACATGCTGAAATTCGTTTTAATTTTCCGAATGATATTATATCTTTTAATATTTCGCTCAAACAGTGTGAACGATTTACTAATAACAAACCAAGTTTGCGTTTCTCTTCATGCGTGGTATACATTTTGAAATCTGACTTGTGCCACTTACTCTGAAAATTTTGCAAAAAAGTGGGTCCTTGAAACCATAGACGATGCTATATCACGAGATGCTATATCAGCATGATTCTCGTTCGAATCAACATAATGCCATAATTCAGGCGACACTTTATCCTGAATATATGTGACTCTATTACTCACAAAAGTTTTCCATCTGTGCGGAGAAGCTTTTCCACGCAAGAGTAATTTCCGAATCTGTCCATGCCCAAATAGAACTGTCAACAGCCATCTTGGTTTCAAACAGGTTGGAGCCAAATAGAACTGAATTTAAGTTGACCTTGATATACACTAAGGATAAATGACATTAAAGAAGAGAGGAGTATAGCAGCACACAACTCCAAACATGGAATAGATATGCGCTTGAGCGGGTCAATTTTCGATTTCGTACAGAAAAATATAGCTTCAATTTCTGATTTTGTATTTCGCGAAAATAAATGACAGCAGTATAACCTCTTTCGGAAGCGTCACAAAAACGATGTAGTTCACATTCTAAATGAATATTGTGTAATAATCTGCGGGGTAATTGAATTCCTGACAGTGAATTCAATTCTTCTTTATAGCGTGACCAATATTGAATGGTTCGTTCATTGGGAGTTTCATCCCAGTCTAAACCTGAAACCCATAACTGTTGAATAAGATATTTTGTTGAAAACGTTATAGGGGCAAGAATTCCCAAATAGATGGAATACACGAGCAAGTTCGGGCAGTAAATTTTGCTATTCAATACTTCAACTGATAATAAATTATCTTCAGAACAATTCTAAAATCATCCTGAAATTTTATGGAAGCTTTCTTGGCACTGATCAAAAGAAATTTGAGATGTACCTAAATATGATTTGGGTAAATGAGACAGTAGGGAGGGCTCATTGCTCGACCACTTACGTAGATCGAAGCTTCCTTTCTTCAATAGAGTTATCAACTCTTTTTGAAGACGTAAAGCACATTCAAACGTCGCATGACCTGTTACGATGTCATCAATATAACAATCGGAAAACAAAGAAGCAGATGCTAGCAGAAAATTGACAGCATCTTCAGCCACCAACTGCTGAATAGTTTTCAGTGACCGATATGGCGAAGCTGAAATTCCATAAGTAAGGGTGCGAAGTCTATAATCTTGAAGAGGTTCAGATGGTGAGAAACGCCATATGATGCGTTGATAATCTTGATGATCGGGAATGATCAAAATCATCCTGTATATTTTTTGAACGTCTGCATATAATGTATATTTATGTATGCGAAAATTTAAAAGAATCGTGACAATATAACGTTGTGATTTGGGACCAGTTAATAAATAATCATTGAGGTTTAATGACGCAATGGTGCGGTATATAATAACTTTTCATTGGTACTTTGTTTTCCGAAATTAATTCCATGTCATTAAGGTCTACCAAAAAAATATATCGTTGGTTAAAGATATTTACATTAGAAAACTTCAAAATTTATTTTTCTTTGAATGTAAATCATTATTTAGATAGATCATGTTTTAAATATGATGGATTTGTAAACAACAGAGATAAACTAGTTATAAATAAGTACGCTCTGATCCATATTGGAAAATTCAAACATGATCATGAGAAATGTTGTGAAAAGATACAGAAAGTGTTTAACCATAATGAAGATTGTGTTTACTAAGGCTTCCGCAATCTACAACAGGAATCAATTGAAGCAAAACAGAACATGTTGACAGAAGATCACCGAGACGCTGGAATTAATGCCAACTCAATTATTTCAGAAGACAGTTTTTTATATCCACGTCTATCTCAATTGACGTTGGACCGTTAAAAGAGCAGGACATTCCCCACTGTAACGTAGACTTTAATATTCCAAAAAAGATGTATCAATCTAGCTCTTCCGGTGATAATAGAGGTAATCTTACTATGGTATCATTAAATATTCAATCACTACGAAATGAATCTGATGAGCTATTTACTTATCTAGAAGACTCAAATTTTCCAAATCTTGTACTACTGAATGGCTAAAACAGGATGAGTAAATTTTTGTCCACAATTATGCTATATTATCTAAGTATTGCAAAACCATCTCATCTCATGGTGAGACTATGATATTAGTGAAAGATTCGGTGAGAAATGAACTAGGGTTTGAGAATTGTGATAAATACAACCATTTGCTTCTTGAAAACATTTTTGAGCTTTCTGTAGTATATTCAAAAAAGTTTAATACTTATATTTTATGTATTTATCGATCACCTTCTTCTGACATCATCACCTTCCTTTCTCAACTCGAATCACTGCTCATAGAAATTTCTTTCAAGTCAAATATTATTTTTACGGAGGACTTCAATATTAATTTTGACGAAGCTGAATCGATTTTAACGCAGTCGCTGATGAATCTATTAACTTCTTTTGACTTGAAAATGCATGTTGACATTCCAACTCGTATAACACAACATAGTAATTCGATTATTGATTATGTATGCAATAACTTTGACGATAATTTCCGGTCATGCACTGTTATTTCTTCTGGATTATCTGATCATGAAGCTATTCACTTCAGTGTTAACATCGATTCTACAAAACAAGGTAGACTCTACAGTACAGCAAACTGTAATAGGTTCTATTTAAAATGTAGTCAAATTAATTGGGAACATACTCAGGATGTTATTGATCCTCTTCAAACATTTCATAATCAGCTCTGGTCCATTTTTATAAATCCTTTCTCCATCAAAAGATAAAATTAAAATTAAAAAAGCACTGGCTTAGCAAAGGCATACAAATCTCTTCTTGTAATCTACGATCGCTTAACTACATTAAAAAATTCATAAATAACACAGTTTTTCATAACTATGTTAAAAAATACAAAAACATTCACTTATAAAAAACTGATTAACCATGCAAAATGTAATTTTTATCGAAAAAAGATTACCCAAGCAAGTGATAGAGCTAAAGAGACTTGCTCTATTATAAATGACTTTCAAGAAAAGTGTAAAAATAAACAAGCAGAAATACCAATTCCAATAGATGAACTTAACAAATATTATTGTTCAATAGCCGCCACTTTAACTAATAAATCTGACGCACCGTATGATACCCTTCAGAAATTACGCAATGTAATTTCTTACGAAAAACTGATTTTACACTCTACTGATGTTTGTGAATTACAGGCAATAATCACTTCATTTAAAAATAAATCGGCATTTGGTAACGACGAATTATCCATGAAAATTTTTGATAATCGTCCTGCTACTGCTCTAAATGCTTTGGCAAAGGCAATCAATCATTCATTTCTAACGGGTTCATTTCCCTCGTTCTTAAAAACTTCGATCGTAATCCCTTTTTACAAATGTGGTGATCTAGAGAATCTTTCGAACTATCGCCCAATTTCTTTTATTTCGTCGTTAGCAGAAATTATTGAAAAACTTGTAAAAATACGTTCAACACAACATTTGAACTTCGGTAATATAATAAGCTTCAAACAATTTGGATTCCAGTCAAACAAAAATACTCATGATGTCATATTTTCATTTTTATACGGAGAGTATAGTAACACTAATAGACGGGAGATTACAGCAGCAGTCTTTTGCGATTCCTCTGAAGCATTTGACTGTTAATCACGAAATTTTGCTCAGGAAACTTCATCTCTATGGTATTGAAGGTATTACTCATAAATGGTTTGCTTCTTACCTATCGGGTAGAAGTCAATGGATCAAATATACAACAGTATCTGATGTTTCCAACATATCTAACGGAGTACCACAAGGGTCAGTACTGGGACCTACACTATTTCTACTCTATATCAATGACTTGACTACCATTGATATTGAGGGTAAATTTATTTTATTTACCGACGACACTACGATATTATGGCGCAATACCAACACAAATGATCTATATAATGTCATTTGCTCTGATATTTTCAAACTTTCAGATTGGTGTAAGGCAAATTTATTAGCTTTCAATGTCTCAAAAACCAAAGTTTTATCCTTTATTTGCATTCTTGATAATATTCCTCTAGCTTCGAATTCTAATGTGATTGAGATCACGTCATGCAACAAATTTCTTGGGTTATTGATTGATAATAAATTGAAATTTGAGGACCACATAATATCTCTTAACAAAAAACTTTCATCTGGATGTTAAGCTGTGAAAATAACTTCTAACGAACTAGGACTAACTGCAGCTAAAACTGTCTATTATTCATTATTAGAATCACATCTGAGATATGGGATACCTTTCTGTGGGGTGAGTAATCAAACTCGACTCGAGTCGATTTTTATTCTGCAGAAAAAGTCATTAGGATTTCTCTGTAGAGCCAGACGGCAAAATTCTTGTAGGCCTTTGTTTGTAGCAAACAAAAATTGTATCACCTTATGCTCTATTCATTTTGTTTAGTGCGTAAACATAGAACATAACTTTCCTTTTTTGTCTCTCATTACACCAGACCCTGAATGTAAGTCTTGCCATACCTAACACTACTTTAATTGAAAATTCTATATTGTATAATAGTCTCAAAATGTATAATCATCTTCCAAACTACCTGAAATCCGTAGTAATCTGTACTGAATTTCGAAAATCTACAAAGGATTTTCTTAGCGAGAGGCCCTATTATAGTTTGCAAGAATTTTATGACGATACCTTTTAATCATATTTTATACATATTTCTCTCTATAGATTTTTTCAAAATATTTTTGTGTTTGTATATGTATGTATGTGTGTATGTATGTATATGTGTATATAGGTATGTATATGTATATGTATATGTATATATATATATATATATATATATATATATATATATATATATATATATATATATATATATATATATATATATATATATATATATATATCTATAAAATTTTAAAATCAAACCCAACTTCTACACTACAACAGAAAGCAAATAAAATTGTTACAAAATTAAAAAAGTTTCACAAAATAGATAATATTACAGCTAAATCATTAATGATATACAATTCCATAGCACCACGTTTTTATTCGTTACCTAAAGTTCATAAACCTACCTTATCCATGCGACCAATTGTATCTTCCATCGATGCACCTAACTCAAAACTTTGTAAATTTCTAACGAATATTTTAACAACTTCCTATAAAACAGACAATCCTTATTATATTAAAGATTCTTTTTCATTTAGTGAATTTATAAATAACTTTCAGCTTCCTCAAAATTGTGTTTTGATAAGCCTAGATGTTGTTTCACTTTTCACAAACCTACCGTTAAAAGTAGTGAAACAAACTTTGAACAAAAACATTGAAGAACACTGTGAATTAGAAAAAATTACATTCATGAATATTTCAGATTTTATTTTTGATTCAACATATTTTATATTTGAAGACAAATTTTATAAACAAATATTTGGCACACCTATGGGTTCCACCATTTCACCAATTTTATCGAGTTTTGTTTTAGATGAGCTTATTAATGACTGTATTCAAAAATTATCTTTCCGTATTCCATTCATCAAACGTTTTGTAGATGATTTGATTCTGACCATACCTACAGATGGAAAAGAAGAAATTTTGAATGTATTCAATTCATATGATCTCAATATCCAATTCACTATTGAAGAGGAAATAAACAACTCAATTCCTTTCCTCGATATGAAGTTATTGAGATCAGAACAAAATATTATCATCACTGAATGGTACAGAAAACCAACATCAAGTAATAGATTTATTAATTACCATTCCTATCATCCAAATAAAATGAAAATCAATTTAATAAAATCATTAAAAAACAGAATCATCAAAATTTGTCCAAACCAAAGTTTGTCTAATTTCAGTAAAATTCTGATCCAAAATTCTTATCCTAAATCTTTAGTAAACAGAATTTTATTTTGTGAAAGAACAAACTTTCAAAATAATAATGAAGAAGTTGAACATAACAACGTTATACCTTCATTCATATATAAATCACTCCCATATATTCAAGAATTGACACCAAAATTAATTAATGTATTCCGAAATAATAACCTCAAAATATCTAAAACAAATGTCACTTCTATATCTAAATTATACAGTAAAGTAAAAGTTCCAATTTCAAATAAACAAAAATCCAATTTAGTATACAAAATTTCTTGTATGGATTGTTCTAAAACATATATAGAACAAACATCTAGACCTCTAAGTAGTCGCATCACTTCCCATAAGAGCGACTGTAGACGAAATGTTAATTCTTGTGCATTAACAGAACATGTTAATTCGGAGGATCATAAAATGAATTTTGAAAATCCAAATATTTTAGATAGAAAAACCAATACAACGAAAAGAATATTTTTGGAAATGATACATATTAATAACGAAGAACATTCAATGAATAAACAAACTGATATTGATAGTCTTAGCAAAATTTACACGTACCTACTGAAATATGATAAAGAAAATAAAAAATCTAGTAATTCGAGTATCATTCAGAATTTTCCCACTTGACATTGTCAGCCAAAATTTTTATCAACTGTCATTTATTAATGTTTTTCTATCTGTTTTTGAACCATTTTATATTTTATTCTCACGTTAGTAAGTTCTCCATATTTATATATTTTCTACAAGATATAGAATCTTATTATTGTAGTTGTCCTGACGAAGGTGTGAAATATACCGAAAGCTTGACATATAACAAAGAGTTTTCTTTGTAACAGCCCAGCTATTGACTGCCACCTCACGAATTAAATCGATTTATAGTTAATCCAGTCACTAATTATTCTGTTATATATATATATATATATATATATATATATATATATATACATGTTTATATATATATATATATATATATATATATATATATATATATATATATACATGTTTATATATTCATATGGATAAGTTATTTTGTTTATATTTGTTTATATTGCATTTATATTGTATATAATCCATTGTTTTTCAGAAAATGCAACTTTAAAAATTTCTATTTTTATATTTATGGTGGGACTCTAGACATATTCATCAATCTACTAGCTTATATTCTAACTTCATGCACTTGATTATGTTTTTTCTTTCTCAAAATGATCACCAAAGCTTTGTCAATAATAAAGCATATTTATTATTATTATTATTAAGTATTCTCTCATGAATGAATAATTATCTTCATATAAATGTGGTTGTTTTTGTAAACGTTTTTCAAGGGCTAAAGAACTCCTGATTGCAAGACATCTACTTCGGGAAAATACAGGGGGTGAGTCTCGAAAAGGTAATGAAACAATGAAGCGCCCAGACTCATCCCTTGTTGTTGATATTCTATATAAATCTTCAGCTATCTTATCTTCTAGTGATGAACAGGTTACATCAGGAACAGATTCAAGCTCCCAGTTGAGGGGGTTATTTTAAATTCGCCATAGAGTCTAACTCCACCATTTTGTTTCAATATCGGAACGATAAGTGTTGCCGATTCGGAAAATTTGACAGGCATTAAAATGTCATTATCAACTAATCTTATTCATTCTCTATTTTAGGTTTCAAGCTGAATGGAACAAGGCGCGCCCCATACATTTTGGAAGAGCCAATGATTTTAAGTTCAAAGAAACTTCAAATTTGTCAAAAGTGTCAAAATTATTTTCGAATGCGGCACCGTACTTCATTAGTAAATTATCAAGATTGACAGTCAAATCTATATTTTTCAGATTATTTTCTATCTTATTCACTTTACTTATTCCTAAGTTCAATCCATTTTTTCCTATTTATGGTGGACCTTCGTTTTTAATAATATATATTTTCAACATGTAAACTTTACTTTCGTAAAATACTTCAGCTTGTGAAAATCCTATCGGCTCGAACGAAATTGCAACATTGTTACGTTTCAATTTAGCACTAGATCAAACTGCTCTTATGTGACCTTTCAAAACACTACCTTACCCTTTAAGATTTTTATTCAAAGGATATTAACAATGTAATTCAGTTACAAGTTGATTTTATTCATTTAACATCATAGTAATGGGAATCTTCCGTTCCATAGAAAACCATACCTGAAATGTACAAGAATAAATGTATGCTCCCTGACTAACTGATTTGACCAGTACTTACTCATTCTCCTATTGCCAATCGACGTTGGAGATCCGAAATTCCTCGCTAGGTTGAAATAGTTGTTATTGTTTGTTTCTCAGTTTTCTTCACCTATCATTTTTGTTAGCCGTTGTCTGCCTTATTCCCTATACCTTTCCAAGAATATTTCTTGCATAGATTTTTATTCATCACTTCCAGAAGGATTACTACATATTAGAGCCATATCGCCTGAAAAACAATATCAGTTAGCTCTGGGTTTCTGAATACTGTTTGATATTTTCGGTAAATATTCTGCATAATATGAATGCTCAAATATGTGTACTGAAAGGAAAGGATGTGGCGACTTACCTTATATGTTTCTATTCCATCGCATGAATAAGGATTGGTAAATAGTTGAAAATAGGTTGGAACAATATTTTTGTAAACATTCGATAACAAGGTTAAGAGACAGCTGTTGGTTGACATCTGCCGAACTTTCGTAGTGTCGTTCCGACGACTTACATCGAACTAGTTCTACAGTTGTTCACGGATGAGGGATTGATCGGTTACTCAAGTTGTCAAGGGTTGTTTTAGGGTTGCATTGCTTTGAGGAGTTTTGATGGGTCATGGACTTGTTGATGATGTCTCAAGTGGCTGTGGAGGAATTGATAGATTTATGATGTTGTGCACAGCGCCCCCTTGGTGCTTGTAGGGTAGGTTGGACGCACTGTGGCAACAACTGGTTATCTGTCAGATGTGGCAGTCTCTTAGTATTCGGAAGTTGGCCTTCGATGAGCTTGCTTCGGAGTTCAAGCGTACCATCAGACTGATTGTAGGATATATATGGTTGTATTTGTGCCATCCTTAACGGGGATTATTTCTACAAGTCAGGATTGTATAGTGGAAGACTGATTAGCCATTTTGGTGTGGATATTTGCAGTCTGAAACTTAAGCTCTTTTGAGGATTTGTGGTGGTTACCGAACTCGTGCCAGGTGGAAGGATTTCCGAAATTAGGTATGTCTGAATCACTGTCGCATCTCTCATGTGGTCTTAGCTATGATATCACCCCTTCAATTCTACAACCTTCGTTTCTCGTCTCTAGATTCATAAGAAACAGAGGGCTCTTAGTCACTCATCAAGTCCCAGTAGGACTTCCGTGCAGAGCACCGCACACGAAGAAACGTATAGAAAACCCCTTGGCCAGGATAAGAATTTTACCATTAAATGTGTTTTTGATGAGTTTAGTAATTTCTGATTCCATCGTTATATCTCAACTGAATATTAGTATTGAAGAGATGTTTCAACACTCATTCAATTTTCTTGATTTTTTTTACGGGTTATATGGTTATACAGGGCACCCAATATTATACCAGGGGTATTGATTAGTCAAATAGTCCCTATTGAACGGGGGTTGAATCTTACCTTGTTTTTATCTGATTCTGATTGAGAATTTTCTTCCGTAGGGTTTTTTTTCTTCTTTAAGGGTTTTTTTCCTATTTTCTTCTTGGGTCTTATTTGGTGATCCATTTCTGGTCCAGCTTGTTGTGCCCTACAGGGTGATCTATCTTTGTGGTGCTACAGGGTGATCCATCTCCGCCGTACTACAGGGTGATCCACCGGTGCTGCAGGGTGATCCATCTCAGCAGCACTACAGGGTGATCCACTTCCGTCGAACCACGGGGTAGCCTAACACCATATACCGGGTGGCCCAAAAGGAGCACGCAAGTTATAATTGATTTAATTGAATATTTGTGATATACTGAGTTATTTGAATAATTGTTGCCCTTATGTTTATAGATACCTGTTGATATAGTGTTTGTTTATCGTTTATTGATAAATAGTTTGTTTATTGATACCTGATTGATATAGATATTTGTGAAACGGAATTTGAGGTATTCTCGTCCTTTCACGATTGCTTGTTGACACCGATGCGCCTACGCCTGAGCTCTCGTGACGCTAACGAGATTGTCTTACCTACCGATACTAGTATTTACGATTTCACCTACTCAATTTTCGTAGTAGTTTTACTTGACGTATTGTAGTTTCTTTTGAGCGTCGTTACTACCGTAATTTATGGCTGATTGAATTCGTGGTATATACACCGTGCTCTTGTATTGACATTTGAACATCGCGTAGTAGTGTGAATATTGCATTGTTGTCTTAGAAGCGTTGTTGGTTAATCCATGTAAGTTAGGATTACTGAATAAATCATATTGGGGATCTTTATCTTTTATTTCCAATATTAATTGGTAAGTTATTGATATTGTGAGTTACTTAGGGTATCTGGAGGATTAAATTTACCTGGCGCTCATTAAAATCTATTTGAAATTTGCTAAGTTGTTTAACCCACTCCCGTCTCCACTGTTTAGCTTAGCCGCGGATACCCATCTGTCTTATTTGTTACCGACAGATGATTTAGTCTCCTCTTGTGGTTTGTGAGGTGACAGCATAATCTCTCAATAATAAAATATGTTTCTGAAGTATGAATGGTATATCATCAATTATAATTGAGTCGAATTGATAATTATCAATTCGACTCAATTGTGGTTTCTCATTTCCTTCATTATCATATTCGATACTTTTTAAATTAAACATAAACTGGGCAGTTTGTTCGGATTCTATGTCTTTTATGAAATTTTGGCTAACATTAGAATGATTGCACATAGGTGCAAAATGATCCTTTTCCCCGCTTTTATAACAACTGTTGAAACCTACACTCGAAACTTTTATGGTTTTATCGACCACATATGTAGTACTTACTTGAATCTCGGGAAGCGCTTCCAGAAGAAAGCTTTTTTTGCTGTGCACACTCTGTCCTACCTGCTAATATCCTTTGCGAACCATATTGCTTTAAGGGGAACGGCTGAAATGGACATCTTCCACTTTAATATCAGTTCTAGCGGCTTCCACTGCTACAACTTGCACTTCTCCTTGTTCTTCAATAGCGAATTCCTTCGCTAAAGCTATCTTCACTACACTATACTACTTCAATATCTCTGCAATATGTACATCATCGAGAGCACCTCTTTTAGCTATGATTGAATTAGCAAACAATTTCAATCTACTTATGGATTTAGATTGGACCTTACCTATATCAGTTTTTCGTAAAACAATTTTAGAACAAATATTGAATTCAACTCTGTCAACTCTGGACGACTCCCTACAAGTCTGGTATTAGTAAGTAATAGTTTAGTAATCTAGATCTATATTTAATAGCTATCATTGTAGTTTATCCATGTAATTAGTCTTTAATGGACTGTATGGGTAATAAATACAAATAAATAAATAAATAAATAAATAAATAAATAAATAAATAAGCTAACGTTACTGCTTCACTTGATGCATCTTCCGCCAATAAACGGGGCATAATTTTTTCAGGAAAAGAAAGTTTATGGGTTTCTACTACCCCATCTTGATACAGAAAAATGTGGAAATCTCCCAAAGAAAGAAAGGAAGTAATCAATTTTAAAATACAGTTACTCCTTTCAAAATTGATTACTTCCTTCCTTTCTTTGGATGATTCCCACATCTTTCTGTACCAAGATGGAGTAGTAGAAAGCCAACAACTTTCTTTCCCAAAAATTAGTCACTCCTAAAAATATAACATTTTCAAAATAATTTTTTCGTTTCTCATCCCAATTACAAATATGTCTCGCAACACTATTTTCAATTGCTCCTCACTAAACTTGCAATTTGTTGCGAGACTTTCCAACTTTGCTTCCCATTCGGAAACACTTTCACTTATACTTTTTCGAGACTTGTAAAATTTTAAACGTTCCGAAAAGTACGATTTTAAGGTGGAAAAATACACAGTTAGATTGTCTATGATTTCATTATAAGTTTTTGCTTCCGGTAAGTCTGTTATGTATAAATTACACAGCAAAACATTCTTCGTTCAAAGTATTCATCAAGATTTTTTTTGTTTTTTCTTTAATTTCCTTTGCGATGAAAAATTGTTTGAATTGTTCGTTAAACACAGAAAAGTCAGAGTTCTTTGGATCAAATACAAAGAGAGAACCTAAAAGTCCTGTTGCCATTGTTTTTTTTTTCTGTTGAATGTTTTTACCCTCACGTCGCCACACTTAACAATAGAAATAATTTACGTGAGATTTCTTATATCCTCGTCGCCAATTGATATGTATTATGAATGAAATGTGACACTTCCGCGACAGGTGTCGCATACAAAAAGTTCAAAACTCTTGTATCAGGTTAATATTTGGTATCAGAAGAAGGTCCAGAATTTCACACAAATTAGCAGATTCACTTATATGAACATTTGTTTTATAGAACAGATATCCGTAACCTGAATTTGCGTAAAACGACAGTGCTAAACATTCCTATACGTAAAAAGGAATATTCAAAAGAGCTTCTTCCTATAATATCTCCTCCACAATAAATTATCTCCATAAATGGGAAAACAATTGTTTTAACATGTCAGAAACTGTTTTTGAAAGTAGGTTTAAACAGCATCTGTTCAGCATTCAGAATAACTAGGTCCGCGGCGAGGATCCTGGAAAAGGTTTCAGCTATTCATGTATCTATATCTTTATATTACCTTCTCTTTTCATTCCTTTCTTTTCCTTTTCTTCCTTCTTTTCTTCTCTTCAAGCCCTGATTTATTTACTTTTATACATTTTCCGCATTGGTGGAAGAGCAGACGCGAATGCAAATTCGCGGTCTGAACCAAAAGCCATTTGCAATCAAATACAAAGTGATTTCATTTTTCCCTCTCTTGTATTTTGTTTTTTGTTATTATCTCGTATTTCGATTGGCAATAAACTTATTATTATTAAACTTATCATTATTATATTTTGGAGTTAAACTCTAAATGACAACTGAACTACGACTTCAACGAGTCAGTATCTCATATAAAAAATGTACAATGAAAATCTTTGTTTTTTTACATGATCAGATATCTAACACAAAGCCCTGCGGAAACAGCCCGAAAAATCAACCAGGCATTTGGCAATGATAGTGTCAATGAACGCACGAATCAAATCAAATCCTTTATTTTTTTGTTTGACAATTTTATATGTGATTTCATAGAGAATAATCAGTAAAAGCGAAACTCCGTTTCAGAGAATTCAGCCTCGAAAATGAGCCTAAAAGTAATCGTCCTACAGTAATCCAGGACGAGGATTTGAGGACCCTGGTGGAGACTGACCAACCACAAACGATGCCTGGGATGGCCGTCAGCTCCCATGCGGTTTTTGATGGTTCAAAACTAATTGAAAAGGTGAATAACCACAAAAAGTGGGTGCAGCACGATTTGAACGACCGACAGAAATTGTCGTGATTCGAGATCTGTTCTTCTTTGCTTTTCCGCAACCAAAACGATTTTTTTGATCGATCGTCAGGAAACGTTTGAGACAGTGATTGGACATCGATGAGCCACCCAGACACTTACCAAAGGCGAAAACCTACCGAACAAAGTCCATGGTTACTGTATGGTTACTGATGTGATCCACTATACATTTCTGCAACCAAACCAAATTATCACAGCAGAGTCCTACTCTGAGATCTTTTTGCGATGGACCCTGCTGGTTATATTATTCTCCTACACATCGACATCCATCTCGGATGTCCAGCTTACGACTCCAACTCACCTCCCTGTAAATTTTGATCAGGAACGAGAGCTTCTCAACTCTACAACTTCTGATCCATTAACTGAACCTAAAAAAAAAGCTTATTACCTAATATTATGTAGTATTTATGTAGTTAAATGTCAATGTATTCAGGCAATTATTGAAAGTTCCGACATTTTGTAGTAGTTGAAGATACTGACATTATATTCTAGGGTTGTGAAGCTTCAAAAGCTTCAAAAAGATGTGTCACAAGTCCCCTTTCCATTTGATTTTTTTCCCAGATGGCGCCCAGTCGCCTTCTTCATCTGTCAATTTCACTTCAAAATAAAGTATTCATGCATTAATTTCATCATCTCAAATTAGCATTTTTTGTGTTGACACGTTCAAAAAATGAAAGGGAGAGGGGGACATTAAATAAATGCACTGTATGATACAGATACAACGTAACGTTCATAATTCTGATTCTCATTCTCCAAATAATTACAAAGAGATTATTGAACAAAACTCTTGGTGATAAGTGTACCACAGACGGTTATTTTTTTATACCAGAGAAAAGAATTCTTGAATGTACTTGGGCGGTGGAATGCCTCTGAGAATTGTAATATTTTTTTGAGAGTTGACAATGGCGTCACCTGAAAAATAGCGAGATGCCATAATTGAACCCAAGCCGGAGGTGCATGTTCATTGCATGTATTTTTTGAAAATAGAGGTATGTTGATGTAATGAACCTAAAGTAGATATGTGAAGGAAGTCATGGTACCTTTCATTAAGTGCTTATCAAACTTTCAGTTCTGTTTTTTATGAAACTGGCATTCAAACTAAGCAAGTTATGAAAAAAGTAATGATAATCCATTTGTTTTTGAAAGCAAAAAATAATCAAATATAAATATAATCAAAAATATTCATTGTAAATCTACAGTTCATTCACTTACTTACAATATGCTCAAGAAGTTTGACCAGTTTGAAGTGCCGAGTTTTGGAAAAAATATAATAATTTCGGAAAAATTTACTTATTTTCGAAATAGCAAAATTACAAAAATCCACTTTTAACAGGTCAAACTTCTGAATTGAATGAATTGAATGAAGTGAATTGTGGAGTGTCAACGATTATTTTCTGTGGGTAAAAATAGTATCCATCATTATTTTTGTGATAACTCGCATGAACAATGACGAAGGAGGTGTTTTCAAGCACTTCATAATAGGTTATATGAGTTTCGATATTAATATCGATCATTATTCGATCATTTCGATCATCATTAATATCGATCATTTCGATCATTATTCGGTTAAGAATAATGATCGAAACAAGAGGAAAAACCGTGAGATTCTATGGAAAACAGGAGTAACATTCAAACGAAGTATTGAAACTTCTTCAATCTAGCATGTTTTGCTAACTTTGAAAAGTTGTTGAAAGTTATGTCATTCCTTTAAAGTTCATCACGACTTTTTCAGTCAACACATTCGAACATGGAGTCGTTAGAGGAGTTGAATAATTGAGTCAATGAGATGATATATTTCCCATATTTATATTCAATTAAAAACAGCAAGAGACGCAAGAGTTTGTTCAATTGGACAAGTGATTGATAGCAAACACAAGGTTACTTTTTGTAACCGAAACTCTGTATCGATAGTACTTACAAAAAATCAATTAACATTTTGTTTGAATTCATATTTTCAATATCTCATAATTGTTTATTATTCAAAATAGAATATACTAGTAATATTTCTTCATTCGTCGACTGTTAATGATGAATATATAAAAAGTCACCCGTTCAGAAATATAAATGAATGCATAGAATAACAGTAAAACTGTGAATACATGAGGATTTGCCAATAGATGGGATTTTATTGAACGGCACGAAATACCATGTGGTAGTATAGAGTTTTTCACATGCTGGTAGTTTTTATAAGGTGTATCAATTAAAATTCACTCGGATATACGGTGCATTCTTTTAATGCCCCCCCTTTTATTCATTGAACGGGTCAACTCAAAAAATTGAAATTTGGGATAATGAAGTTAATGCATGAATAGGTACTTCATTTTGAAGTGGAATTTACAGATGAAACTTTCAAAATTGCGACTGGGCGCCACCTGGGAAAATATTTAATGGAAAGGGAGGTCTTGTGATAAATCATTTCGAAGCTCTTGACGAATACTTCATAACCCTAGAATAGACAGTAAATATCTCTACCTACCACAAAATGGCGGAACATTTGATAATTTCCTGAAGACAAACACATTAATATCGATATTTCTAGAAATATTCCTTTTCATCTGCCATATGGCAATTCCAACAACCCGATGAGGTTTTTTGGTCACGAGACCAAAATATTTTCAATGAACGTTTTCCGAATCGTCCTATCTGTAGAACATATTTGAGGGTACACAACTACCGGTAGTGTACATAACAAAAAGCCTCCAGGTCATCTGTTCATTCCGGAAGAACAGCAAGTGCAGATAATTTGTAGGATGTTAGTAAATCCTAAACAGTCGACTTATTCTGTCGCGAATGTTTGTGAGGTGTCTCCTTGTACTGTGTGGAGACTTTTGAAGAGAAATAGGTATCCATACGAAATTAAAACGGTACACCAATTAACTGAAGATGACCCTGATAGAAGAACTGAATTCTGCGAAATCATGACGGAAACCATTGCAAGGCATCCTACCTATCTCCACAATATTCATTTTAGTGACAAATGTACATTTTTTTAAACGACAAAATTGCCGTTATTGGAGTGACACCAACCCTCACATTTTCCAGGAAACATATACCTAATATCCAGAAAAAATTGATGTTCGGGCAGAAATATTGGGAAACCATATTGTAGGATCTCTATTTATTGATAAACATTTTTTTAACAGGGGACCTGTATTTGAATATTCTGGAAACTACCGTTGACCTTCTCAACACTGAAATCGTCTATGCGAATCCTCATGAATTCGATATGGATATTGAAGCACCACTAAATCACTCCAGACAAGTAGCAAACTATCTGGATACTACTTTTCCCAATCGTTGGATTGACCGTCGAGGTCCTACAGCGGCCCGCTCGCCAGATTTGACACCCTTGGACTTTTTTCATGGAGCTATATGAAGCAAAAGGTGTACGAAACTGAACCTGCTTCAATACTGGATATACGGCAGAGGATAATAAATATTTGTAGAGATATTGACGTTACTGTGTTCGAAAATGTTCGGCGTGAAATATCGGATAGGCTGTTCATATGTCAAGAAGTTCAAGGCAATAATTTCGAGTATCTTCTGAACTGACCTCAAGCTTATTACCTCATATTATGTAGTTAAATGTCAAATTGATTCAGGCAATTATTAAAAGTTTCGCCATTTTGTAGTAGTTGAAGATATTGACATTTATATTTGAGGGTTGTGGAGCATTTGTCAGGAGCTTCAAAATAAAGTGTCACAAGACCCCCCTTTCTATTTTATTTTACCAGATGGCGCCCAGTCGCTATCAGTTTCATCTGTCAATTTAACTTCAAAATGAAGTATTCATGCATTGATTTCATTATCTCAAATTTCAACTCTATGAGGTGACCCGTTCAAAAAATAAAAGAAAGGGGACATACATTAAAGAAATGCACTGTATAGTAAGGCTAAAAACACAGATTTACGGCGATCTTTCAGAAAGTTCTGTAGTGAATGGGTTTGAATTAATTTGCTTCACGATTCAGACGGAAAATTTTTCACGATGACCTTGATGATGACAAATTGTTTGACTGATCCTCGAATACTTATTGATCGTCACCTTGAATGGCCTTTTTTATGTTGTGAAGAATATAACAATTTCATTTCATTTCAAGTTTGTAATGAATTTCTGAAGATTTCAGAAGGAATTTTTCAGGATATGTTTTCAAGGGAGATTTTAATGAGTTATATTGAGGGCGATACACAGGTTTTTTGACGAAGTTATTCGAGTGAACTTCCACGAAGTCTTTATATAGTAGATAAGCGACATTTTTGTGATGAAAATAATGGAACTGATGCTGATAGAAACGTCAATAATTAAACAATGAATAGATTCACTCTTTTTATGTGTTCCTCCAACTGATTGTATGATTTCTTTCTTGTATTTGCCTACTTCTGTATCTGTAGATTAGGGAGGGTGAGTGTAGACCCACAGCACTTAGGCCACATGTGACCCATTGTACATCCTTCCGAGGAGTTGTCCTGCTAGGTCATCGTCCATCCTGTCCTTTCCACGAAGGTGGACAGGTTACTTGAAGACATCTCCTTGATATCGGCAGGTGTAGGCGAAGACTCGCCGAACATACACTCTCTTTGGCAACCTTGAGGTGTCTCACGGTGGCCTCTGCGAAAGTTTTGGAAGGTGCAGCGACATTACTATCGTTGCGCGGCTTCTTCAACCTTCTTGGGGTTCCCTCCGTAGAGGTGCACACGTGTGGGAGATTTCCTGCAGGGACAGCCGGTTCCTTGCCTTTATTCAAGGCGGAGCTCTTGGCACTCGCCGCAGAAAGTGATCTTGCTCTTGGAGGTGTGGTGGGGAAGGAGAAGGGTGCACTCATAGTTGCTGCCTCTCCTGCCTCCTTCGCTCTCCTTCTCCTTTTGGTCTCGGCGCCTCAAATGCCTTTACGCCTTGACCTTTATATTACATCACGAGGTGATGCTGCAGCTGCTATATAAAATCTCATTCCAAGCGGTAGATGTGGGTGGACATTTCTGTTCATCCCCAGCCACCGTCTCAGATTGAGGTGAGCACTTCTGTCCAGCCTCGGGATTGGTTTTTGTTTTTGTTGTTTCTGTTTTTGTTTCATTCATGTGTGTTCCCACGAGTGGCAGGGAAAGAGTTGGTCACCTCTGGCAGAGCCCCGCATTACCAAAGGTAGGCTGATTACAATGAGGTTTCGCCCAGTCCCCCAAGGGGATCGTTCGTAACCGCATATCATCTTGCTGCCATTCAGCTATCGGCACGATTCCTTACACCTCAGTTCGGGTAGGCTGTTCCACAGTGAAAAGGCTTTTGGGGAGAAGGCTTTTGGTGAGTTTTAGTTCTCCTTACCCCACTTATTTCTGCCAATGACCAGGAGTCCGGCGACCCCGTCCGTAAGGCCACATTGGCTTCCGGATAGGGCCTCCAGTCCCCTGGCCGTTCCCCTATCCGCCACATGGGGACGCGCCCGATAGGTAGCACAACCCACGGGTATTTGCCTACTTACTATGTGATCAAAATATATCTACTTCAAATAATACCGTTGTCGAAAAAAAAAAAGATTAGCGTCTATGCGTCAACCATGCCATTTTTACTCCTTCGATGAGGTGCCAGACGTCAATTGAAAGATTATTGGTTTTTATTTCCAACGCCACCTCCGTATGAGTTTTCCTAGACTTTTTGAAAAAAAAAGTCATACAATGCTTTTTTTATTTTTTTATTTGATTCATAGAAGAATAATTCCACAAACCACAAATATAATCAACCATAGTTTTGACCAAATCAACTGAATCCTACACCTGTAGTATTTTTTCAAAGAAATGTTTGGCGTGATTCAAATACACATATTTTTTCCCATTCATGAACTGATTGAAATAAATCGAACACTGAATGATAGTTGGAGCTCATTACAACACGTTTTTGAGACATAAACGCATGAATAGACAAAAATTCCAAAAATCCTTGTCATGGAGTCCCAATGAATGTTTTTTTTTTCAATATCTTTCATGTACAAACAGCGATCTGTTACACTTCTAGTATATGAACCTACTCAATAAATGAATTCTACCTACTGATGCTGCAACATATAAAATTCATGGATCAATTTTTTTCTGATTCGTTTGGATTTGATTGTTGGATTCAACCAACCAGATACTTCATTGTTTTGTTCAGTTTCATAGTAGTAGCAGAACCTAAGAGTGAATTTACTCAATATTATTTTCTTCCTCACCAACATTTTAATATGCTTTCCATCGCTGAATGATAAATTATATAGCTAATGTGTGTACATATAATAATCAGTTGGTATTTTCTCCTGTTGACGTGGAAACGGTGGTTATAATTCAGTTTTTAACATTATTATTCTCTCAATGTTATTTACTATACTGTATTTAAATTCGTGTGGAGAAAAAAACACTTTTCACAAATCAAATAAACATTTCAATATATTTTGTATGAATTTTCCGCGATTTGGATCACGTGGACTTCAGTTTTTGGATTTTCTCAGATGTTCTGAGAGAAAAATTCTCTCATGGTAAACTCGACAAACATAGAAAAGATAGACAACAATTCGAAGATGAGGATCAAGTAAATCTGAATATCTTACTTAACGTGTAATCCACTTTGTGCTGCCACTGATTTAGATTATGATTCAGTCTATACTTATAAATGTGAAAGTCACTCACTCAACACTCACTAATTTTTTTATGTACCTTGGGAGCTGACTAACTTATCCATTCAGTCCAAATCTCCAGAAAACACTGCAGCCTCTTGGGCTTATTGTGTTCATTCTTCTATCTCCTCATGACACCCATACCATCATTTTCGTTCCCGGTACTAGTTTTTACAGGTTCCGTGTTGAATATTCGTCATATTCTTCTGGGTGTAATTTTGAACGTCCATATATTGCCTGCCTCCTGTGATTCAGTGCATCACATTCGCAAAAGATGAGTAGAGCTGTTTCTGTCCCTTTGTTGCATAATCTGCAGCTGAGGTCTCCGTTGTACAGCCCCATTTTTTCAGGTGTCCTCTAAGCGGACAATGACCGGTTAGTAATCCTGTAATTATTCTGAGCTGATCCCTTCTATATTGAAGTAGTTCTTCGGTTCTTTTCTCAGACGGTTCCCTAATGGAGGCTCTACTGTGTTTGTTGCCAAGTACTTTTGCCAGTACTCTATATGCTTCTTACTGGTACGTGTCCTAATCTGGTTTCGTACCAATGATTTTGGTACCCCCAGAGCTGGTTCAGGACCTATATATGAAGTTGATGATCCGCGTCTAGCGCATTCATCAGCTTAATCATTACCTGTGATTCCTGAATGCTCTGACACCCAGTACAAAGTTAAATGTGTTCCTGTTTGCAACTTCATTCAGGTCTTCATGGCACTCCCAGACCAGTTTGGATATCACCTTCGGGTTTGTCAGAACCCCTAGTGCGCTCTTGCTGTCTGTAAAAATATTGATCCGCTCATTTATTTGAGGTCTCAATTTGATAAGCCTTACACACTGCAAGATAGCATACACTTCCGCCTGAAAGACGGATGTGTATAGTCCTAGCGGATAGCTGTAGTTTAGATTTCTATCCGCTCGGTATATTCCAGCTTCCGTTCCCTGTTTGGTCTTCGATCCATCTGTATACCAGGTGTTTTTTCCAAACATGTCTTCGGGATGACTAATGGTCTTCCACTCTCATGATTTTGACCGTGAAGGTGTTGAAGGTGTATTTCGGTGTCATGTGGTTCGTGCACATATACATATACTCGTGCACATATACTTGTTACGAAATTTCTGTTCAGTCCAGTCTTTTGTAGTTCGGTGATGTTCCAGTCTGAATTGGCCCATCCTGGCCTCCCCCATAATCACAAAGTGTAAAGAAGGTAGATTCAGGAGTGTCTCTAATGCAGCTGTTGGAGTAGTTCTCATTGCTCACGTCATTCCCAAAAATACAAGTCTTCGCACCTTGCCTAGTTTGTTGATGGCGGTCGCCTGCTTCATCTTTGGCCACCAGACCAGAGATGCGTATGTTATCATGAGTTTAACCACCATCGTGTATAGCCAATATACCATGTCTGGTTTTAGCCCCCATGTTTTTCCATAGGTGCGTCTGGCGAGTATCAGTGCTACCTCCGCTTTTCTCTTTATCCTGTCCAAGTGTTGGTTCCAGGTCAGTTTGGAATCTAGGATTACTCTACAATATTTAACCTCCCTCGACACTTGTATTTCTTCACCTCCAAGTTTTAGAGGTCCGAGACCCTCCGTTTTAGTCCTCTTGGTGAATGCTACTATGGTCGATTTGGATGAGCTTATGTTAAACCCTTCTTCTCCGGGCCATCTTGTTATAATGTTCAGGGCCTGCTGCATGCATCCCTCCACTACATTATTGTATTTACCCTGGACTAAGATGACTAAGTCGTCTGCATAGCCCAGTGCTTTATACCCATTATGGTCCAAGAGATATAGTAGCTCGTCCATAGATCAGCCCCTGCGGACAGCCCCTTGCTACCCATGCCACGACTGTTTTCCCCATAATGTTTGTATGGATGTATAATCTTCCTCCCTTACAGACTATCCACCTACAGCTTGTCTTGTCGATCCCTCTTCTCCTCGACACCTGGATGATTGATTCTAACGACGTATTATCAAATGCGCCCTCGATGTCTAAGAAAGCAGCTAAAAGTACTTCCTTGTTCTCGTAAGTATATTCTATTTTTTCTGTTACCCGACATAGAGCCGTTTCTGTTGACATACCTGATCTGTATGCATATTGGTCTCGATGTAATGGTCTGATAGCTAGTGATACGTCCCTGATATGCTTGTGAAGTAGTTTTTCTAGCATTTTCAACGCAAATTACATGAGATCAATTGGTCATAACACCTTCGCCGAGTCCTGTCCGATTTTCCTATGTTTCGGAATGAAGATGGCCCTGATCAGTCTCCAAATTTTTGGTATGTGTCCCAGTGCTAAGCTTGCCATGAGAATTATACACAATTTTTTGAAAAGTACTTTCGGTCCCTTTTGAAGCATTACTGGGTATATGCCATCAGGTCCCGGCGACTTATAGGGTTGAAATGAGTTTACAGCCCATTTAATTTTCTCCATATCTATCACCTTCTTTGTCATTTGCCAGTCCTCCCTGGATGCCATTTTCAGGGTCTCCAGTTCTGAATTCGCCCAGGACTCCGGTGTTAGATTTGTAATTTCTGACCCGGGAAAGTGTACCCGGAAAAGCTCTCTGATAGTCTCTTCTGCAGTTTTTGTATACTCCCCCATATTTGTTTTCAGATTATTTATTGAGACCTGGGGTTCCTTTGAGAGTATTTTGTAGAGCCTGGCACATGTTTGGGTCTGTTCGACCTTCTCACATTGCCTTCTCCACGTATTTTCTCAAGACTTTGTTATACTCAGTTCAGGACCTTCTGTATTGGTCTCATGAACCTGATTTCCTTGCACATTTGAAGGCTTTTCTAGTTTTTTGTCTCATCCTCGTCAGATCTTCATTCCACCAGGGCATATTCCTGTTTGATCTCTGGTTCATTATGGGACAATGTTCGTTGTACGTAGAGATGATAGCTTCCTGTAACCGATTTTCTGCCAATTCTAGGTCTATGGATCCTCTGATTTCAAAATCCATGCGGTCCAAACAGGTTTCAAGGTCCACCGTACAGGCTCCCCACTTTGTTTTCCGGGGTCTGAATTCCTCCGATTTCAAAGTTTATGTGTTGATGGTCTAAACAACTTTCTTCATCGGACACATTCTATTTCCGAACATAGTTACTTACAAATGTAGTTCCTATCGTTACGTCTATCACTTCACTACGTCTCGCATTTACGAAAATAGGTTTATTGCCTATGTTTGAAATGTCCAAGTTATTTGCCATTATAACTGTAGTAAGTGCTCACCTCTTCGTTGGTGTTGGTGCTTCTCCAGGTTAGGTGGTGTGCATTGGCATCACAGCCAATTATAAGTTGTAGTCCCTCTGATTGTCAAGCCCTAACCAATTCCTCCACTTCCTTGGTTGGTGATGGTTCCGGACTATCGTAAGGGAGGTATGCTGATCCAGTGATGATTTCCTCAGGTCCGCCCCCGCCAGCCGTCTTTATTTTGACTTCCGTTAAGTCTCTGGAACACAATTTACTTAACTGCAGTATATTTATTCCTTTACGGATAATTATGCATGTTCTTGGGGTCTCTGAGGTTCTGTTATAAATTAATTCCCTTCTGATGCCCCCAATCCCATTATTTTTCCCCTGTCCACCCAGGGTTCTTGTATGAGAGCAATATCAAACCCCTCCATCATGTGGTAAGGACAACCGAGGCCCCCTTACTGTGTTGCAGGTTTTTTGTATTACTCTCAACATTGCTGTAAGGACACTTCAGGACCTTGAAGGTGACCATGCCCAGCTTATAGTAGGCTTTAAACATGTTCCTCTCCAAGGCCCTGCAGGAACTTTCATTAGTGGAGAAGGCTAGGATGTGTCCTTCCTCTTCCACTTTTCTGCTCAGGAGGATTCAGTTTTCCACTCCCAGTGCAGGTTTCTTCTTACTGAGGCGTGTCCTAACTGTAGTCTCCTCGTCTTTTTGGCCCGAAATGAAGGCTAGGACTCTCGGTCTCTTCAGGAGTTCGTTGGCGTCGACTACGGTCAAGTCCGCCCCCTCCCAAAGATTACCCAAGTTTCCAAAGCTTCCTCTGAGCCATTCTTTTATCCCTCCATTCGCAAATGTTATCCATTGGACACCTGCGCAGAATGAAGTCTTTTTAAATTGGAGGTTTTCGAGGCTACCAGAGGGAGAATTGTCTAATTCGCGGACAAATTTCTCTTGGATCAGGTCTGTTTGACCCTGACTGAATGTGAACTCAGGCCTCTATCAGCCTCGCTATGGGTCCCAGTTTCTTTGGAAGCCCTGTGTTTTTTCAGTACCTTCTATGGGGGAGTTTTTACATCCCCTCCAGGTCTCTTTTTTGGCCCTTTCCACAGAAGTTACTTTGGTTTTTTACGTTTTTTTGCGGTCTTTTGTGTTACATGGTTTTTCAATCCATGTTCCCGCAGCTACTTTCCTTGCCTTTATCAGTTTGCGCCTTTGCGCCCTTGATGGCCTTTTCTACAGTTCGACTTTCGTCAATCCTGCAGTTATACTTTCGGTGGGGCTGGTGTATCCCGCCGTTTGACTATGACTTTCCTGATCAGTTTGCAGCTCCAGGATAGTCTGATTTTGCAAGGAGTCGCTCGAAGAATCCTCCTCTGATATTTTATTTTTTCTCGTATCCATCCAAGTCCCACGAGTTTGGTGGAAAGGGTTGTCCACATCCATGCATGGTGCCCCCTGTATGGATTGAAGGCTGGATACTTTGGGAGGTCGCCTGGTATCCCAAAGTCTCCGTTAGTGATACCTGATGAGGCTCAGGTACCATCCATTCTCTGGCACGGGTCTCATAACACCTTGGATTAGGTATGGGTCCTTCTTGGTCTGACTGTTCTGTTACGGTCTCTTCGGCATGGGAGACCCTACCAGCAGCCAAGCTGCCACCGACATAACCCGTAACTTCTTCGCAGTACGCAAGCTCTCCCACCACGACAAGGTGAAGACCCCTCGGGAGGGACACTCACTCATTCATCCCTGTTTCTCCGTGCTAGTGAGTCTTAGGAAGCTGAAATTTGATATATAGTTGCTTCTTAGGTTTCAGGTTTGGACTAGGAAAGGATTTTCAAATATTCTAACTGGGGCGCCCCCCGTGGGGGTAAAAGGGGAGCGTTCACATAGGAAAATTACCTTTTCATCACTGTTTCCCCATGCCGCTACATTTTCGAAGGCTGAAATTTTGTACATTTTCATTACTATTTTTCTATATCGCTATATTTTCGAAAGCTGAAAATTAAAATTTGTACGGTGGTTCGCTTTATGTTGTAGATGTGCAACAAGAACGAATTTTTGAATATTCCAACTGAGGAGTCAGCCGCGAGGGAAAAAGTGGCGTTCATGAAATAAAGTTATCTTTTCATTACTGTTTCTCCGTCCGCTACATTTTCGAAGACTGAAATTTTGAACGTTTTCATTACTGTTTCTCCATATCGCTATATTTTCGGAAGCTGGAATTTTGTAGGTACCTACGATCGTTTTATGTTGTAGATATGCAATTGAATACGATTTTTGAATTTTTCGACTGGGGCGCCAGCCGCAGGGGAAAAAGGCGCGTTCATGAAATACAATTACCTTTTCATCACTGTTTCTCCATACCGATGGATTTTTGGAGGCTGAAATTCTGATGTAGGTTCATTTTATGTTATAGATGTGTAGTAAAAAAGAATTTTCAAATAATCCGACTAGGGCTTCCCCACTGAGGATAAAAGTGGTGCGTTTACATATGCAAATTACATTCTCATCACTGTTCCACTATACTGCTATATTTTCGAAGGCTGAAATTTTATATGTATCTAGGTTCGTTTTATGTTGTACACGTGCAATTAAAAAGGATTTTTGAATATTCTGACGGGGACGCCAGCCGCAGGTGAAAAAGGCGCGTTCATAAAATAAAGTTAATTTTTCATGAGTGTTTCTCCATGCCCTTAAATTTCCGGTAGGTGAATTTATATTTAGTATCAGCATTGCACCCGTGCGAAGTCAGGGCTGTTCGCCTGTTAGATACAAATTTGGCAATTGTGAAAGTGACATTTGATGATTCCATCATTTATGAAATTGAAAAAAAAAAGTTGAACGCAATCTACATAAAAAGTCCATACCTTTGGAAAAAAAATATTTCAGAGATGTGTTCTTACTGTTCCATAGCCCTGTGGAAAAACACCTTCTGGGAGCACAACTTGAGATATGGATAACATGGAATAAACAAGAAAATAGTACAGGTTCATGACGGTTGAATCTACAAAGAATTGGGATATACTCTTTTGTTAGTATATGATTGAGATCTGGCTTGATGTGCCTCAATGGAAGGAAAAACCATTATCATAGAGAGAGAGATCGAGATCTTTCCTGGTTGATGAATCGGTAGAAGCCACTGGAGTGGCCAGTTAGATCACTCGACTCAGGTCTATTAAGTTGACGACTACAATTTGTAAAAGCCAATCAGCTTATCTGGGTAATTCACTTTCACGCAGTCATGCTGAATGTCGGAACATTACACCGAGAAAGTTCCAGAACTGCTTGAACGAAAGCTTTATCACCCATCTAAATTTCAACTGATACATTGTAACTTGTTCTCATGTACCCGGCTGGACGAATGCTGACAGCTACGACAAGGGTCCAAAACAAGACATAGAGTTCATGACATAATTGTGGACAATACAACGGCAACTATCTCATCAATCTGCAGAGAGTTGAGCCATTGATACTCAAGGATGTATCCAAATTAGAATGGAATCACTCGTCAGATTTATTTTTTCATACATTCGTCAAAATTTCTGCCAAGCACTGCTTACCTGGACATAAGCTCCAAGATAAACTTCACTGCGCCTCGAACCTACGACCTCACTGTTAGGCGGCGGTTACATTGGATACGAATTCGTACGAAAATTTAGTCTTACGAATTCGTATGAAAACAGTAGTAATTATGGATTCGCTATCAAAGTTTTATCAGTTTGAATCATCACCATTAGTGAAATATTTGTTACTGAAAGAAAAAAGAGGAAAATGAGTTGACACATATTTTTCATCCAGAAATGGAAAAAGAGAGTTCGGAAGGTTATATGTAGAACTGAGAAGAAATAATAAAAATTTTTCGAATACACGAGAATGACACAATCCACATTCGACTATATATTAGAGAATATTGATAGTCACATTTCTGAGCACTCAAATTTCCGGGAGTGCATATCACCAAAGCATGAACTGATTCTAACATCAACGTAAGTAAAAATGTTATTTTCATTAACGTACGTTACAAAATCCCTAACGCCGCAGCTGACTACAGTTACCCAATTCGACGAATGGACCTCTCTACCTGAGCATGACGTCACACGCGGGTTGCCTCCCTAGGCGGTAACTGGAAAAGTCTCGAAAAGAATTCCAACGTCGATCCTCAGAGCGAAACATCGCGATGGATATGGAATTTCTAGAAATTCTAGATGCATCGACCTTACTATAAAAGAGCGAGTTCCTTCGGCAAGAGTAGTAGTAAGAGAGTGTTCGAAGTTTCAAGCAAGCGAGTATTCTAAGTGAATTATAGTCAGTGCAGTAGTTGTGTATTAAGTTGTCTAAGTATTATTAGTGTTGTTGTTTTGAAAACGCACCCCAAGTAAATATCGTTACAGTATATTATAATTTATAAATTATCAAAAAGTATTTGGCTGAAAGTTAGTTAAATAGCCTGCTGCAGTACCATCCGTATAATTAGTAATAAAACCAGATTAAGATTCGTTTGTGTGAGTACTCTCGGTGGCTGTGAGTACTCTGTTGAGGTCGTACTTCATATCGGTGATGGACGTGGGATCGGAATAAACTGACTAGAAGTCGATGGCTGCTGAGTTTCTGGAAAAGAAACGGTTTCATGTTCCTGCATAACCAACTGTAAGATTTTCGATCTAAGAAAAAGCTTTCTATACACGGGTAGTGACTGAATATATGGGAGGAGACTTAGTAGAAAGTAGGTCTCATCATCCTGCTTATGCTCCAAATGCTGTTCGAATTGTTGTAATTTTTCTTTTTCATTATGCATCAGTTCTTGTATTGCGTCATCTTTAACAAGTTTTGTTTTTTTTTTTTGGAAGGATTAGTTTAGTTTGATTTTGAGTGATCCGTTGCTGACCTCTTCTTGTTATTGGAGGATGATTGTTAGTTTATTTCAGTTTCAATTTCTAGTTGGGACAGATCGCCAGGTTCAATTTCCAGTTGAGACTGATCGTCAGTTTCAATTTCTAGTTGGGACTAATCATTAGTATTCATTGGAGCTACTGTTGCATCTTCTTCCGACTCAGCACCATTTGAATACTGTGTAGCATTTTCAATGTTACCTGTTGTTTTCCTGGGTGTAATCTGATCTTTTAAAAAGAGCATATTTGTGAAATATAGCCACTATGATTGTGTTTCCTCATCAGCACCATCTCCGTTCCTTTTTTGGTCCAATTTAGAAATTTCCTTTCCGAAGGTATCACGTAATCCTCGCCATTTTTGACCCACAACAGTAGGGTGCTAATGCCGACTGAACGCCTCCCCCACCCCTCTTGACCTTGAGACGTCACACGACCTTGAATGACGTCACCTAACCTTGAATGTCGTACACGTAGTATGAGCTTGAATGCGGTGTTTGACCTTGAGTGTGGGGTTTGACCTTGACGTTCGACACTTCGACTACCTTGAGCTTGCTCCATGGCATTGAATGTTGACCTTGAATGAAATCGTGACGTGTACAGAATATACAGTGGGGTTCGGCGTAGCGGTGTTTGACCTTGAGTGTGGGGTTTGACATTGACGTTCGTCACTTCGACTACCTTGAGCTTGCTCTGTGGCATTGAATGTTGACCTTGTAGCTCTCATTTGGGTTATGGTGGGGGGAAGGAGTTGGGCTTTTATAAGGAGTGTGGTGTGAACGTTTCACTCAAATTCTCCTTATCGTACGGTAGATATTTCTATATACAAGATGTATTCGTGCGTTGATTGTAAAAAAAGTTTCACTCGTAGTGACAACCTACGTCGTCATCAGCGGGATTCCTGCACACCCGCAAATGGTGATGGACCTCCAACATCGAAGAGGCAACGGTTGACACCCCCATCACTTCCAACACTGCAAACATGCGTTTGCTGCAATTTGACTATTGCAAGCGATCAGATGAATGTACATCGGAGGACGTTGCAGCACAGAACAAATGCATGTGTTCAATATGGGGAAGGTGTGAAAATTGTCAATACAGCTTTCAAGTGTCGAATTGTGAGCTACCGAGTGGACAGTGAAAACCACCACATGGATTACCCAACATTCTTCAATGAAATTAAGCAGAATGTAGTGAAACTACTTGAAGAAGTGTTGGATATCCATAAATGCATGAAAGTGAACATGGAAGTGTTTGGGCGGTACAGTCTGCAAACTAAGGATCTTTCAGACATCAAATCATTTAATAGTCCCAACACCCTACCTCTGGAGATGTAACCGTGGACCTTCGGGTCCAGGGCTACATTATTTAAACAAAGAATAGATATCTCATAATGAGATTGCAACAACACCCCATCTGCGAAGCAGTTACCGTGGACTTTCGGGTTAACAAAAATACAGCTCTTTTCAGAGCTACAAACAAAGTGTAGATATCTAATAATAAGATTGATCACTCAGTCAAAGAAATAGAATATTTTGAGTGTCACATAATCATACGAAGAGTGGTTTGTAATATATGGATATACCTCTAAAATGTACATCCATATACATATGAGGTATGCACAAATGTGTTATAGAATATGTAAGTTCTCTGAATATCTTATCTTTGTAAAATAAATCACATTGAAAAATGATTGTTTGAGCGTCCGAGTGGATTTGAATCTTATCTGAACAATTGCAGAATTCATGTCAAGATTTGGAAATATAATTTTCATAAGACAATATTTCAAATTCGAGGGGTGTTTATTCAGAGTAGTCAATAAGAGTAATTGGTATTGTAATTCAGAATATTTATTTCAAAGGTGGAAAGGTGAGAGGGAGGTAGACACTGCCCCAACCACGCAGTGTCTCGTGTACACCAACCAAACAAAATGTGTACTCCGAGGAAGGGAAGGATAAAGGATGGGTGAAACAGGGAAAAAAAATAGGGGAAAAAAAAGGAAAGGATTACAAGTCGTCGTCGCTGTCATCGGGTCGGGGGAAGTACTGCCACATCACCGAACCCTCAGAAAACGCCATTTCCTCCGTAAATGCGTCGTCGTCCCAGAGATCGTCATCATCATCCGAGCTGCTCGAGTCTTCGGAGTGGTCTTCGGTACTGGTCACATGCAGTACCTGGACCGAAGATGTGGAAGGGTGATGAGGCGTGGTGGTTGAATCGGCCTTCATATCTGGATTCTCCATATCGGAATCCTCCAACTGAAGATCCGGGAGTGGCGCTGTAGGTTCTTCCGCCTGGGGTTCGGTCGTGGAATCGGCTTCCTGGTATGTTGACATGCTGACGATAGCTACTCAACTGAAGATTACATTGAGGAACTCCTACATTTATACTCTTGCACAGGAGGGGGTACAGTGGGAGGCGGAGTGGGGGGAGGTGGGGGTCGCAAAAAACGCGCCCCGGATGCAAGTGGTGGATGTTGAGCGCCCCAGGCCGCCAAGCGGTCTGCTGAGCGATCGCTTCACGATCGCGAAGCGATCGCTTCGCGATCGCCTATACAACCTTTCCCTTCGTTACTTATCCGAATATACATTGCCTAAAATTTCTTCATGATACGAATTTTTATCAACATTATTAAAATAATGTTCCAAAGATATCTAAAGATAATGATTAACTGTTTCCATTTTCTAATTCGTTCGTTTGATAGCGAAACAACTAACGTTTCACCGCAAGGGCGTACCGATATAGCCCTATTTTTTTCACTACTACCAAATAGAGTGGTTAGGTTGAATGCTGCCCCATCCACGCAGCATTCCGTGTGCACCAACCAGGTACTATGTGCACTCCGAGGAAAACCTAACCTGACCTACCTGATCATCATCATCATCATCTATAATGATGATGTCAGGTTCAGGAGAATCAACCGCCACGATGATATTTGGTGGAGCGATTTGATGATCTCCAAGCCACAGTTGATCCACAAGTTCTGGGCTGGCAAATTCATCATGTTCAAACTCATCTTCGTCTGAGGTTACATCTTGTTCTTCATTCAGCTCTATTGTTGTATCTGAATAACCATCGAATTCATCATCGGGAGATGTTGAATCAACTACAGCAACTTGAATGTCACCATAGGACCAATTCTCTGGTGGGGCAAAATGAGGTTCACTGGTGGAATCAGCTTCCCGAATAATTGGTGTTGCTTGATTCATGATGAACGAACAAGTTGAAGAATATTGAGAATACAATCTTATTTATACGATTTGAAGAAAGTGGGGTAGAGTAAGGGAGGGGGAATATGTAAAAAATAAAGACCCACTAGGTTATTTATTCAAGTATTGATGTGAGAATTGGGGAATAAATCTAATATAATATCCATTAGATTCATGATTTTATTTTTACACATTCACATAAATGAAATTTGTTTGAATAATGTTGAGAGAAGTAATGATGAGAGAAGTGTCAAAAGGTTTTGGAATTATACTCAGAGCATTACTAGAATCACCTTTATTTATTCTCTAGAAAAAATAACTATTTTACAATTCACACACTTTCAAATGATGGAAATTCTATACAATTATTCTATTTAACTAATTTTATTCTATATACTACATGTGACTAGAAAATGACTAGACTAGACTAGAATGAAGGAATAAATACTGCCCCAACCACGCAGTATTTTGTGTGCAACAACCAAAATAGATATGCACTCCAATATTCCTTATTTTATTTTTTCATTCATAACATAGACTTTATTAAATAACCTTAAAATTAACATGCAAGTTTTTATTATATTCCTAAAATTACAATTTTTTTATTCTAAACATACATCTAACTTAAACTAAACAAAAATATATTTACAAAAGGGGTTAGGTATTAAGAAACCCCTGGCACATGGCATCCCATTCCTGAACAAGAGGTCCATATTTTTGGATGTAAGCCAAACTCTTTCCTTGTTGCGAATCTTCTTCTTGAAGTTTCGCCCTAAGCAAAGAGAGTCGCTTCTCTAATTCCAGTTTCTGGGCCTCGATGGTGGAAATTTCCGACATCAAGGCCCTTTTTCTGGAATCAGAACCATCCACAACCTTCTTCTCCTTCAAATATCTCTTTTTCACAGACTGTGCATAGGATATAGACTCTTTGAGTTTATTACCCTCTACCACAGTCTGTGAAAGGACATTTTCCGGGGCAACCTCTTGTTCGGAATGCTCAACACGTACCTGGGGGGTGACTGGAGGGGGTGACGCATCCAGATGGACCTGGGGGGTGACTGGAGGGCGCAACGCATCCCGATGGACCTGGGCGACGACTTCCACCAAGTTCTGCACCTCCATCACTGGAAGGGGTGCTGTAGGTCAACCAACGTAAGGTGAGTTCTTTTCACACTTTTTGCGAAAAGCACTCAACTTACCACCCCTCCCACCTTTGGCTTTGGATGCCTTCACAGGTGCGGACTTCTTCACAGGTGCGGACTTCTTCACAGGTGCGGACTTCTTCATCTTCTTGGCCCTCTTCACCGGTTTCTCGAACTCATCCCCTGAATCGATGGGCGATAATAGTTCGATGGGCGATAAGAAACTTTGAAAATGCGATAAATCCGCCAGAGACTCGTCCAGGTCCGGGTTGTAGACATTCAGTAAATCTTCGATTTGGGGTGCTGACGAAGAAGTTGGTCCACTGAATGTCGACAAAGTTGGTGGCAGTGGGAGGTCAATCTCCTCCTCCTCGGGGGTTGGTTTGAAGTCCTCGAAAAAGAACTTCAAGTCAGGAGCCGCCACTTCCTGGGTGGAAGTCATCCCCGGTGGTGGAATGGGAGCCGCCACTTCCTGGGTGGAAGTCATTCCCCGTGGTGGAATGGGAGCTGCAGCTGGTGGTGCAGCTGGTGGTTGTACCATGATGTCTTGTAGGACAACCACCCTCCTCCGCTCTACATCCTCCAACTGTCTCTCACTGAGAGTGGTACTCGGGGTCATCAGAGCATTCCTTAGAAAAGACATGATTCTAGAAAGAGAAAATGAAAATATTAGACAATATAATATAAATAGTACGGAAGTGTGTACTTACATCAAGCTGCTTGGAATTTTCAACTTCAACTAAGTTGGCTGGCAGGTATCTCGGGTTGGCTGCTTCTTTCGAGGGAAGACTGCAATCGAATGATGAACTGTGGCCTCCTCCTCATGTTTTATAGCCGTATGCTCCCTACCACTTCGGGTGGGAATGGGAGTGGGGGTGGAAGTGGGGTAGGATAATTCGTTTGAAATATTCGACAAGTATGAATTTTACAATTTGTTGAACAAACCAGATAATGAGTGAAAAAATTCAATTACTCGATTGCTCTTCCAATAAGGCAATGAGTAAATTTAATTTCTTGTCACTTATACTGTTTTCATCTTTCAGTACATTCAAAAGAATTCTTAAATTTTGTTCGGAACTTGTCTGATAGAATTCAATATCGTTGTGGCCCCAAGGTAATGTCTTGGTGGTATTAGGAATGATGAATCGCTTATCATCATTATGTGACAGCGCGACTTTATTGCACATCAACGTGTAAATATCATGTAAATCACATGAATACATTCATCTTTCTAAATATTATACCGCCTTTTTCAACAATCCTAATGTAATCTTCAATAGAAATTTGATTTTTTATAACGGATTTTTTAATACCTTTTGCTTTCTTTATTTCATCAGACACACTTTGTACATGATATGCTTTTGCACCGGTGCCATGGAAACTGATGATGGGATCATTCGGAAGTTCATCCTTCATATTTCCAATCACCGATTTGCTAACTGGCACATTCAATTTATTACCCAACCTATGGTTGGAAGTGTCAAATTTATCAACATTTGCAATCATAAAATTATAAAAATTATCCGTCATTATTTTCAGTATCAAAGAATCCGTATCGGTATAGAGAAGGGAAGCTTGTGGTCCGTAATGTTTTTTGATGACATCATAGAAAAAATCATAAATGACTGTTTTCGACATATCCAATATACTGAACCCCAAATACAATGGTTTATTATAACAAACCTTAACTTTATCCATATGTATGAAGACAAAGTCTTCCGAAAATATGGATAATGTTTTGAAATTGGGACGAGCTATCAAAGCATTGGCACCCATACCTCTTCTTATAGATTCCCAATGTGTGACAATTCGAATGTCTCTTCTATTGTTTACATTTTCCATCGTTTTGCCAAATATGGAATTTAAATTCAATTTAAAGTAACCCTTCTCAAACTTATTGGTAGCCTTATTTCTCAAATTTGTATTCAAATCGATATATTTTTTCAGCCACGGTGACTGATTGAATCTGAGAATTCTATGAGTTTTCATCACCATCAAACCATTACGGACCGCTTGTTTCAAATTCCTATAATGAACGATATATTTCTTTTTATCATTCAAATTAGGAATAAGTTTGGGTATTTTGGACTTTGAACCAGGTGGTATAATACTTTCAACCAAAAATGGTAAATCCGAATGTAGATCGTGTAACTCGACAGGGTAATGCACATCTACTTCAAGTATGTATCCTTGGGGGCTATCATCTGGAATACTATTAATATCCAACTGACATATTTCACTGGCGGTCAACCAAGTGAACCCACCAAAAGGTAATGATTGAGACATGCTATGACCATACAGATTTGTTGCATCCAAATACATTATGAAAGATGAAGGTTCTTCGGGATTATAATTTGGAAGAAACTGATTGTTAGCAATATGCTTTCTCTCCGAACACTGGCTTATACCACCACGTATACCGTTTTGGAGAAAATGCACCATATCGATATCAGTTAATAATTCCAAGTTGACACCCGTATACTTCAACATAGCATCCCAAGAAAGACCTGGAGAAGTGAAATAGTGAGCAGGATCCAATTTATATGTATCTCAACTCATATTTCTGAAATTTCCAAAAATATCGCACAACAGTAGAACATCAGATTTTAGGTATATGTCAGAATATTCACCCAAATTTTGACAATTGAATGTGTTCCATACCTGCTTTACTCTATCATAATCCTCATCAGAAACATGTTTTTCATTTAATTTATCATAAAAGTCCACCTTTGATGGTATACTAGAATAATTTAATTTATCTAAAGAATCGATAAAACTGTACGGAAAAACACCTTTCTGCCTCATAAGTTTGAATTTATCCTGTTCCGGAAAATATTTTCTTGTTTCCACAAAATGTTTTTCATCTAAATTGTCACCTAACTCTTGAAGGGAAGCAGCCATAAATTTAAAACTATCGATGAACCTTAATTTCAAAAACTTATTTTTCATCACTCCATTGTGATCTACTATTCTCTCCATAATTATATGTTTCGTGAAGGAAACATACTTTTCTTTAGTTTGAGCAATTACATCAACTTTTGTTTTGTTTGTGCATAACTCTTTTATGAACAAATGACAGTCATACCCACTGAGATTATGAAAAATTATGGGTATAAAGTTGGGCAATTTGAAATTGAGGTTGCAAATACTATGTGCAGCTCCATTTCTTTTTTTCCCCGTTAGGTGGCAGTGGTCACGCACCTTAATATCACCATCACCAAATGGTTCTCCACATATACCACATGTGGCGGCAATATTGAAATCATGGTCTTCCTCATCAGTCAATGGACTCATTGGAATGACATTCTTCAAATATTTGTGATAAATATTGGTGACATCAGCCTCCAAGTTTGACACAAACACTTTAGCTGCATCAGCACCTCTATATAGTACAAATTTAGATATAGAATCATCAAAAGAGCACTTTATGAGGTAAGAAAAAGCATATGGTTCATGAAGATATGTTCGATTTGTATAAGAGTTAGCAGGATTTGGCTCATTAGTATGCACTGGTTTCAGAATAGATTCGAAATCAGCATATACAACGAATGGAACCCTCAACTGTTTCTCGATATTTTCAAATTTCAAAATATTCTCAGGTACCCTTTTACCAAATTTATCAACCCTGAAATTTGTGGATGGTGTCGTTGTCGATATGTAATTACAATCATTCAACTGATGTCGCAATAAAGTTCGTTCATTATCAAAGTACAATGAACAACCATCACAAAAATACTTTTTATGACCACGGGCAGATATTTGTGATGATACTAGTCTCGATAAATCCTTAATCCAACAATAATGACTATTACCAGAATCATCTGTAATAATCAACAGATTAACATGACTATTTGATCTACGTTTAGAATAGTGTAACGGACCCACAACTTCATATTCAATTCTACCATTTTTCAAAACATTTTCCAACCCATAAACATTGATAGAGCAATCGTTCATAACCTCAAACTTAGGAATATCTTTCAACTTAACTGGAAATTCCATACCTGCTACATTCAAGACGGTTGAGAAGTGGGGATATGATGAAATTTCATTAAGTTTCTGACTGGCAGGGTATAAAGCTGAAGTCACAGCCCACGCAAAGCAGCACTGATCTTGATTAAGAACATTCACCACACTTTTCTTCAATTCGATGAACCTTGGCAATTTGATGTAAGAAGACCCTCCGAAGGGGCTATACTTGTTGATATTCACCTCCAAGTACAAAATTTTCTCAATGGTCCAACCTGAAAATATGGGTTTTCTCTATAAGTCCATCATCATCAACATTTTGACTAGATCACATACCTGAATCCCGATCTTGAAATTCCGCTGCTTTAACAGTTAAACTATCTGCAAAACTGCTATAAACCACATCCAAATCATTCGATTGATCGATTACTTCATTGGGACTATTAAATGATTTGATGTCTGAAAGATCCTTAGTTTGCAGACTGTACCGCCCAAACACTTACATGTTCACTTTCATGCATTTATGGATATCCAACACTTCTTCAAGTAGTTTCACTACTTTCTGCTTAATTTCATTGAAGAATGTTGGGTAATCCATGTGGTGGTTTTCACTGTCCACTCGGTAGCTCACAATTCGACACTTGAAAGCTGTATTGACAATTTTCACACCTTTCCCATATTGAACACATGCATTTGTTCTGTGCTGCAACATCCTCCGATGTACATTCATCTGATCGCTTGCAATAGTCAAATTGCAGCAAACGCATGTTTGCAGTGTTGGAAGTGCTGGGGGTGTCAACCGTTGCCTCTTCGATGTTGGAGGTCCATCACCATTTGCGGGTGTGCAGGAATCCCGCTGATGACGACGTAGGTTGTCACTACGAGTGAAACTTTTTTTACAATCAACGCACGAATACATCTTGTATATAGAAATATCTACCGTACGATAAGGAGAATTTGAGTGAAACGTTCACACCACACTCCTTATAAAAGCCCAACTCCTCCCCCCACCATAACCCAAATGAGAGCTACAAGGTCAACATTCAGTGCCACAGAGCAAGCTCAAGGTAGTCGAAGTGTCGAACGTCAAGGTCAAACCCCACACTCAATGTCAAACACCGCATTCAAGCTCATACTACGTGTACGACATTCAAGGTTAGGTGACGTCATTCAAGGTCGTGTGACGTCTCAAGGTCAAAAGGGGTGGGGGGAGGCGTTCAGTCGGCATTAGCACCCTACTCACAACATCATCTGAAAAAATTGAAATAATTAATTATTTGAATTCTTCAACATTGGAAGTGGCGCTACTTTTCGATCATTGGGATTTTCATTCCGAATGTCACAAACAACTATTCGACAAGTGGTTTATGAAACCTGTGAGGCAATATGGAATAATTCATACCAAAAGCATATGCCTTTTCCAACAGAATCCATGTTTTCATCCATTGCTGAACAGTTTTATACAATTTCTCAATTGTGTAGGAGCAATTGACGGCTAGCATATTAGAATTAAATGTCCTGCAAAATCTGGGTCATTCTATTTCAATTATAAAAAATATATTTCGATTGTGCTTCAAGGTTTGGTGGATGCGCGATATAAGTTTATGAGTATTGAAGTTGGAAGTTATGGAAAGCAGAGTGATGGTGGTATTTTCACTACTTCATCGCTTTACTATCATCTTGAACAAAATACATTCTGTGTACCTGAACCGAAGACGTTGCCGGGTACAAATATTATTTTTCCACACGTTTTCGTCGGAGATGCAGCCTATTCATTAAAGCCGTATCTAATGAGACCTTTTTCTGGACAAAATCTGTCACAGAATCAAGAAAAACTCAATTACTGCCTTTCCCGAGCAAGGCGCCTTGTCGAATGCGCCTTTGGTATAATTAGGTACCTCAAAATTGAGAATACTAAAAACAGAAATTGAAATTGCTCCCGACAAGGTCGATTTAATTGTGAAATGTATTTGCTTGTTGCATAATATAATTATTGATTTGGAGGGAAGCTCAGAAGTCATTCAAAATACTGCCCCTCAACAAACACGTGATCGAACCGTTGGAACACGAAGTTTCAACAGAGCTACTCGTACTGTCTATGACATTAGAAACAAATTTATGCAATATTTCAACACTCATTGAACACAATTTGGAAAATAAGACAGTTAGGTATGTGGTGTTAAAACAAAAATTGTTCTTGAATAAATATAAATAGATAGGTAACGGAAATACATACCTACTAGTTTCATTTCAGTCACTACTTCTTTCCATAAATTTTTGTTCAACTCTCTGTTGTGATACTGTTTGCTTTTTTGATCCCACAGGGATCTTCTTTCGTGCACTAACGTTATCAATAATTCGCAATCCATGTTATCACTCTGAAAACACTAGAAAATACAAGCTAGTCGTACGAACACCTATGAAAGAAACAAAATATTTTGGTCGTATGGAAATCACATACGAATCGTAACAAATGGTCGTATATAATATAACCACAACCATGTCAATAAACGCATTTGTTTACTTCCGACGTTTTCTTACAAATTCGTACGACTACATTTTCGTACGAATTCGTATCCAATGTAACCGCCGCCTTACGAAGCGAATGCTAGCCAGAATCACAGACCTTGATAAATGAACATTGAAAAGACAGTGTGCGAAAGTAGTATTAGTTCCGAATTCATTCTTTGCCAAAGAGCCCACCTTAAATACTCCGTGATTTCATAGAGAGATTCAAGAAATATTGAAGAAGTCTGCGTTTATAAATATTCACTTCTCAACATCAGTTGATGAGACGTGTCGTGAAACAAAACTGTTTGCTTTGTTTCCCGAGCCTCAGTGCAAGCTCCGCTCACTCTGAGGAAACTTGGAAAATGGAAAATTATGCTTTTATGATATTTTCAGCTTAGTATAGGTTACTCTGCATTGAAATATCATCTCCTGAGTGTTAGGAAATCTTTTGCAAGATGAATAGCTTTCGTTTATTTTACATTAGGCGAAACCGGTCAGTTTCATGGAAATGCCGTTTTCACTTAGCTAGATAGGGAAATCGTGTTTTCTTCTAAGAGACATCGATAGAACTTTTAATTAGCTTTCGTTTGATACCAGAACGATTTCTGTAGCGTGTCTGGTTCAGATTTTATTTAGATTTTTGTCAGATTTGGAATTTGAAGTATCGGAGGAATCGATTTTCGATAGCTTCGACCTAAAATCTTGGACTTAGAATTTCAAATGCATTTCACAGCCAAAAGTAATAGAAGGAATAGAGATATCGAAAAAATTTCATCAGTAGTTTCGTTTCGAATTGTTGAATACTATTCGAATATGAAGTTGAATTTTTTCAGAGAAAAAGTTGAAAAATCGCAAATTTCCGTTAAGAATTCCGTTAGGCGGTTGTTTGTTTGCAACGATCTTCGCCTCAGGGCATACTCACCCCACCGGCTAGCCGGTTTCTGATTGGCTGGAAGGAATGGTGTGATTATTGATTTTTTAGTCGATCAAAGTGGACGTGACTTTTTGAGGGATATGATTGGCTGATTGGAGCTCGTCCACAAACATATAAATATGCAGAGTTTTGCATGATTCGTTCAGATACTTTTCAGATCGAGAGTACGTAACATTGAGATTCGAAAAGACTTCTATATTGCGATTATTTGACTGGCGATTGATATACTATTACTTGGCGAGCATTTGAAAGCTATTGCATAATTGGATTGTTGGATATTCTTCTGGAATTATTCAAAGGATTCATTGCGATTTGTTAGTTCTTTTTAGAACTAGGAGAATTCGATGTTTTATTAGTTCTTATTAGAACTAACAGGAATTCGTAAACACTAATACATTTTTTCCGATTTCAGGTGGCTTTTGAGTCAAATAGAATTCGTATAATTTCTCTGGCTCTTTTCAGACCCAAATAGAGAAATACTTTCTTCGTTTTAGGGTTCTTTGAATGAATTCGTAGTCTCTGGTTCTTTTCAGAACTGAATAGAGACACTTGAGGATAGGAGTAAAAAGTCAATTGGACTTAGTTCTGGACATAGAGGATTTTCTTGGAGGATTGTTAGTTTCCGTTAGGATCTTCAAAAGAATTCGTTCTCTGGTCCTTTTCAGGACTCGATAGAGATAGTTTTCGGTAGGGATTTTCAGGAGGATTTTTCTAGGAGTTGTTATAGGAATTCCCTCCGTATTCCGACGTCGTGTTGGTTTGACTTGAGCAGACTTGGAGGTGCTGCGTTCCCAGAGTCGAGTGGACTCAGATCTGGTCGGATTGGTGGCCGGAATTTTTTTCGTTCCAGAGCACGGTTCCTTACGCCACGCCAGGGGAAGCAGTCCAAAATCCTACAAAGGAAGAGTAGGTCTCCACTAAAGTTGCCCGGGCTCAGTCCACCCGATCACCTAGCGGTGTTAAAGATCGAGGTGTTTAGAGCTTAAATTCGGGGGAGTCAAGCCATCATTAGACTAGCCTCTGGGCTGTCGACTCAACGTTACCGTTGGGACCCTCTAGGACAACGAAACCTTTTTTCCAAACTTCCTGCGGACGGCCCTCATCCTAGGGTGCGGTTCAACAGTTAGGCTCCTTGATCCTTATATTTAGCTCAGTTCACTCTGTAGGCCTTGTTAGGGAACTTAGTTTTCGCGAACAAGAGTGAACTTAGAATACTTAGTTTTCCGTGAATCCTTCCCTCTGTCTATATCCAAGCCAGAGTCATTGTAGGGATTTGTGAAACCGAAAATGCAGACTAGGGCACAAGCGCGAGCAAACTTCGCAAAGGATACGACAGTGCAACATCGCGTGGTCAACCGTTTCGACCAACTTATATCCAATTCAGACAACTTTAGTCGCCTGAGTGTGACTTCGACGACACAGCGAGAACCCCCAATGGAATCTGTGTTCGCGGGACACAGTATTCCCAGAACTCCAGCTGAGACATCTAGTCTGAGGATGTCTCATGCTATTCGAAATACATCTGCCAATGAGGACATTAGCACCTCTTCCGTGGTCGCAGAGCGACAAAACCGTGGCACTTTCGGCTCCTTTGCAAGTCGATTAGATAGACAAAGCGAAAATTCTCAAAGGACTCAGTCCTCAATTCGCAGTAAACTTTCGCGTAGTCAAGATTTACTAAATCGAATTAGGGAATTTAAAACTCCGGAAAACCAGCAGAACAGCATTTTCCAGGAGGAAAGTGTATCTAGAGAACATCAGGAGATGACTCTCGAGAAGATTCCCAATAAGGGAAAAACGGCGAAAGTACAAAGCGCGCCCCAGTTAGGGCTCCGCGCAATGCTAAAGTCGACACGAAATTCCGCTATACCGAGATCGGTGGCGATGAAACAGATGGAGAATGGAATCCCTCCAAACAGGACAATTCTGTCTGACATTCATGAGAATTACAGACAACGAGAGGTGTTAGCCACATATGTGGAAACACCAAGAGTGAGCATGTACAGGGTGTACAGTCATCCTGTACCACTGACGAATTTGGAATACACAAGACCATTGTCAACCACAACAAAGAGTTCGTGCCAAAGCAACGAGTACACTCGAAACGTAGGACGTTTCGAGTCCAACGAAGAAATCTTCAGGGAAGAATCGCCGGCGGGCGTTAAACGCAGAAACGGTTTCCGAAATAAGGAGTATTTCGGAAATGAAGAGGAGTCGCCGGCGGGCGTTAAACGCGGAAATGAGACTTCTCGAAACACTAGGTGTTTCGGAAGCGAAGAGGACGACATCAGGGACGAGTACCTGGAGGATGGGTACTCCGACGTGGGATGTATCTTCGATGGGTCGCCGGCGGGCGTAAAACGCGGAAACGAGGAAGAAGGACAGGTCGTCCGACGCCAGGCGTCGCGACGCCCCCAGATCCGAACCCTTAGTGGTTCGGGAGGCCAGCCGGCCGTCTCGACGTCGTGAGGCGGTAGCTGAAGTGTATTGCGGAGTCGGCGTTGCTGAGCACGCCTCCGCGCTCACTGAAGCACGTGGGTCGTGGGAAAAGGACGTCCAGTATACCCGGCTGGACTACGAGCTCCACCCCAAAGACCCCGCCGCGCAACGTTTTGGAGGACAGACGGACCTGGTAGAACGGTAGCCTGTTTGGTTGGCGCGGGTGGATTTCTCAACTTACTTAATCGACCTCAGTGTGAAAAGATGGTGCGAGGCCAAACGATCGATTTTCACTTCCTATCGTTCAACCCGTGCTAGAAATCGCACGTTAACAGGTGAGACCCTAATAATCCTCAGTTCGAACAAGTTGCAATTTCTGAGAGTTATCGTTCGTAGGGGAGCGACATATGGTTAAAATACGAATTTTAACAGAGATTCGAAAAAATAAATGTTGTTTCGGATCACGGATCATCTTTAACTATTTGATTCTCAAATCCAAAATTTTCGATTCACCAGCGGTAGTACATATTTCAATTAGATAAAAAATACTTGTTTTCATGAGTTTGATGGAAATGATTTCATTTGCGACATATATATTATGTTTAATATTTCAGCGAATATTTCAGTCATGACGAAAATATTGATGCATTTTTCGTAACACAGATTGTCACGATCTCAATTGCTTAAAACTATTTTGATATATCTGCAGACGTCTCACGAATAATATCATATAACCGCAGACAAGCTCGCATATTCTCTGCGGGACTATATGATTCATCAACGACCATTACAACGCATAATATGCGTTGAATTGTAGGCCTGTGTGCATCGGGTTTTGAAGTTACATTGCTTTCAGAGATAAAATACGTTTTGTTATCAACAAACATATCCAGAAACTGTTTCCTTCAATGCACAAGTACAGTATACTTCAGATAATGCCTTCTAATCGACTATCCATTTTCATATACCCCCTTTACATAATCAAATCAGTGAAATTCCATATCAACCTCAAGCTTCATCATCGAGCTATATAACTATCTAACGGACTGACAGCAATTTCTGAAGGATTTAATATCACCGTCTGAAATAGTCTCTGGTCCCTATCCCTGAAGCAACAGAATTATTCTAAGTATGTCTGAATATAGCTATAACATTGTTTCTTGGTAAATGTTATAGGTTCGAACTTCCATTGTCTGAAGAAATATAAAGGGTATGAAATCAATTATTGAAATAATAAAAATATCAAATAACAGGGCAGAATTATTAACTTTTGTGTATTGCGGTTGTTGTCCGTAGTCTTCAGATTTTCATTCCTGAAGTTATCCTCACAACTGATAATATGTCATTGGAATTTGTCTCCGGTCTCATTCCATCGATTGGATTATTGACCTCACTCGTGTGCAATTGGAGACAGTTAGCCAAATATTATTCATGTTGAATACATTTTTCTCTTATTAAAATTGTCTCTGTTTATGAGAGTCAATAGAAACTACATCATTGATTTTCCATTCCTTGTAGAAAACTCGATTCATTTGCATTATTGGGCAATTTTTTGAATGCCAGTCAACAAGTACCTTTCGAACTTCGAGGAAATTTGTTGTTGAAAAAAATATTTGCCATCTGCCTCTGAACTATTCGCATTCTTTTCTCTTTTGCTGTGATAGCAAAAAAATCTCCACATCTTGTGGAGATCAAATCGTGAGGTGTGGTTTTTGAAATTACTATGGATTTTCATCAAGTAACGGTCGAATCAATCTGAAAAAAAATCTTTTTTTCGATTCTTTCTCTATTTTTTATCAAACGGAAAAGGCAAATTTCATCTCTGAAGTCTTCAGTTCATCAACAAAAATACATATTTTCATTTCATGAAAATATACATACTTCCTACTGCCCAAATGAAGTGAACTGATAGGAGACATAATAATAATAATCATAATATGAATATCGTCAGAAAGGAGGAGGAAAAACGGATAAAATATCGAGATTTTCTCTTCGAACTCCGCAGACTCTATCCAGATCAGTCTGTCAAGATGGTTGTTCTGATTGTTGGAGTCCTTGGTGGAATGATGTTTTCTCTACTCTCGAATCTTAAAATCATACCGGCTTGCCGCACTAAGGCAGAACTCTTAGCCGCACAGATGCAGTGTGGGGAGTGGTCATTGGTTGATAATGCTGGTGCACCCTCCCGAATGTATCGGGGCTTCGGGGAATAGGGCCTGACCAGCACACAATACGGTGAAAATAATAATAATAATAATAATTCATTTATTTCGTTTGTTGAAAAGTACATAACAGTGGATAATTCTATCAGTACAATAACAAGGAAAACGTCATAAGAGTCTGTGCTTTCTATATACATATATTCACAAATAAGTATTTATCTAAATATTTCAAAAGAATTGAGATAAAAAGATGAAAAATATATGTAGACACATAGAAGTAGCAAAATACTACAACAGTTATATTTAAAAAGTTTAAAATAATGGTAATGTCGAATAGTGACAAGAACGTTAAAGAAGACAAAATAAAACACCTAACCTAAAATTCCTCAAGGGCGTAGCAATTTTTTTCTATGAGAGCAGCTTTCAGTCTTGATTTAAAAATATTGACATTTGGCGCATTCTTTACCGAATCATCAAGCTTATTGTAAAATTTTGGTCCAAGAAAAAGGTGGCTTTTCTGGTATATGGTGGTTCAGTGCATATGTGGTATTATTAAGTTTTTAGAGCGGGTCGGGTATTTATGTTGCTTATATATAAAATTATGACCATTCTTGTACATGTATATGCGTAATTCATAAATATAAATACCCGCAACAGTGAGTATTTTGGGTTCTTTGAAAATGTTTCTACACTATTGCCTCCATCCTATACGAGCAATAGTTCTGATGGCATATTTCTGTAGTGTAAAAATCCTCACTGCAGACGATCCAGTGCCACAGTTCAGTATTCTATATCGTATATGACAGTGTATTGATCCATAGTACAGATTCAACAAAACCTTGTTTACTGCAATGGTTCAACATAAATCTTAGCGCATAGCAATTTCTGCGGAGTTTGTCGCAAAAAGTTCCAATGTGAGAGATCCAGGTGAGCTGGTAGTCAAGTTGAAGACCAAGCAACTTTGTTGTTGAGCAAGATTAAACATACAACTCCTCGTTCTCATAAATGTTAAAATTGTCTTGAGCAGAATTCAGCGAGAATTTCATTAATGGTGTTTTTGTGATGTTCAGTGATAGTTGATATTTTTTTGCCCATATTACTACCTGCTCATAGACAATCTCTGTTGTCTCTGCAAGTGCTATTGCATTTCTCTCCTTGATGAGGAAGTTGGTATCGTCTGAATAAGCAACCACATGTATTTCCGTGAGACTATTCCTGAACTGCAAAAAATCATTCGCATATATAAGAAACAGTAAGGGGCCAATAATTGGGCCTTGTGAAACACCCTGTTCAATGGTTGCTGACCATTGGGTCCTGCCATGCAAATAAAACTTCATTAATTTCAATGCGGTTCCCCTCACGCCATATCGTTCCATTTTCTGAAGTAGAAGTGTGTGATTTACACTATCGAAGGCTCTGGAGAAGTCAATAAATGAACCACATATACTTAGTTTGCCATCAAGAGCATTTATGACGTGATCGTCGAATTCATACAGTGCCGTTTCAGTACTTTTGTTCTGGGTGAAACCATGCGGATTTGGTGAAAATTGTTGATTAGCATAAAAAAATGATGATAATTGCTTTTTAATGTGCAGCTCGAAAATCTTTGAAATGCTTGGAAGCAAGCTTATTCCTCTATAATTCTCATAAAGATCAGTATCTCCTTTTTTGAATGTTGGTATAACAAGTGCAGCTTTCAACTTTTCGGAAAAAAATTCCTTGTTCTATCGACAAATTCAAGATGTATGCCAAAGGTTCACATACCTGAAAAACACATTTTTTCAAAAGGTTATTTGAGATTTCGTCGTGACCAAGTGCGTTGTAATTTTTAAATATTATGTATGTATGTATGTAAGGAAATGGAGTTTTGGCATACTTTTATGTTACTTTCCAAAAAATTCAAATCGATAGCTTCTTGTTTATGAGCTACGGAAAATGTTTATCGAAGTTGTTGGTCATTTCAATTTCAGGGACAGTTTTATCACTATCATGAATTATGATATTATGAAAATTTTTCGCGTTTTTATGGATTTGATTAATAATTTGCCACATTGTTTTCGATTTATTGTTCGAATTGGTTATTCTGTCATCTACAATTTGTTTGTAATTGAGTTTTTCTCTATAAGTCTGCGTTATTTGCCTACTAATGTCTACATAACGCCCATCAACTCTGGCGCAGTCTGAGTATAGGGACACTAAGTTTTTCATTTCTTGAAGTCCTGGTGTTAGTAAGCCAAGGTCGAATTTTTTCATTTGTTTGTGGAGTGGCTCCAGAGGAAAGGCAACTTCAATGTAATGTAATGTAATGTTGAACTATATTATGGAAAATTTCATTGGCTTTGTTTGAACAGATTTCGTTATAGATATCCTCCCATGACTCATTTTCCAAGGAGAGTTTGAAGTTATTTATATTATTTTCCCAAAACACTCTACCGTAGCTTGAAACGTTTTTTACCTGTTTTCCACTTCTTATAGTCGGAATTCGAATAATTTGGTCAAAGTGATCAGACAGATTGTAGTTCTTGATTTAGCCGTTACCCTTGTTGTTTCATCAACAGTATATTTGAGATTGAAACTTGCTAATTGGTCACAAAAGAGGTCGAGTTCCCTACTGGCAACAGAGAAATTTATGTTGAAATCACCACCTATGATGATGGTATTATAGTTTTGGCTCACCAGAGTTAGCATTACCTTGAAACGTTTTGAAAAATATTTAAGATTACCTGATGGAGGTCTATAAATACACACACAAACCTCACTAGATTTTTTTAATGTAATACCACAACACTCGAGGATTCCTTCCTCGCAAAAGCCCGTTAAGTCTAGTTGATTAATTTCTAGACAACTTTCATCGTGTTTGTAAATTGCTACACCTCCGTTTTTCATGAAACTTCTGCAGATTTTTGTACATAAATCAAAGTTTTTTATCTTTATGACATCTATCTGTATTTTGTTCTGCCAATGCGTTCTGAGATCATTAACAGATCACAAATCAGTTCACTTTCTGTTAACATATCTATCTGAAGAATTTTATTACTAATGCATTGCATGTTTTGGTGACATACAGCTAAGACATTCTCATCCTTTCCACTTGGTTTACTATATTTTCTGAGTGTACACCGATTGTGCTCATCTATATTAATCTGATTCATTATGGCGTCATTTCTGGAGCAACCTACGAGAGCCGTGGATATAAAAAATTTGACTGAGCGTCCTTTTATTTATTTGCTATTGTTTCCTAAAGTTCAGTGGCCAGGGTTTCAGGTATTTCAGTATAGTGCATGTTTATATTTTGCTCAAAATGATTCTCGTGTTCCTGGTTGGGTTGGCAGCAGATTTCTTTTGTTATTATTAATTTCCAAATAGCTCTACCTATATATCGCTTTCCTTTTGCCGTAATACTGTACTCATTTCGGTGGTAATTTGATTTTCTCAGAATGTTATTAAATTCTACTATATTAGTGTTTAGCTATTTAGTGTGCACCGTTTTTTTCATTTGTAGAGTCCTTAAATATATGGAGTCGTTCATTTCCTCGCAGTCATATCGGAAAGGTTGGATAAAAATAATTAGATTTGTGTGCGTCATTTCTGGTATAAGCCTTCTTTCAATTTTCGAGGTTAACCTTTCGGTCCATATAATCACTATATCTATTTTAGTGAATGTTTCAGTATTACTCAGGGTGGTGTCTATCTGGATATCCGTGGAACAATTGGTTTGAGGATTGTTTGGATCATATATTCATACTCATTTTGTAATATCAAAAATTTTGACAAATCTCTACCATCGTGACCCGCCACAATCAGTATTCTATTGCGATCCGTATAGTTTCTCATTGGTCCAATGGTAGTGAGTGTTGTTTTATCTTGAACTGTAAGTTGCACATGTTGTATTCCTGATTTCGGCTCATTTTCATTCAACAATACAGGCTTCCTTTCGACTACGCCACTGGCGAGAGATTTCTTGCTCACCGCAGATATCTTATCGACATGAACATATGTTTGGGTACCGATGTTTTTTGTTTCACATTCTTCATCAATTAGTTTTTTTTGTAACTCCTGCATATATGGATCTTTAATTCTTCGATGTATCTTTTCTGCTGACCTATTAGGTCATTTAGCTCAGTTTCAACCTTTATATCTTCTTGAGCAAATTTTTCATTTTCATTTCTCAGTTTTTGAATATGTTTACGTTTCAGTTCCGCTTCTTCCTCCAAATCTTGTATACAGTTGTCTGGAGTACACTGATTTCTTCTATGTCATCCTGAGTTTTTTCTTCCGCACATCAGATAACATGATTATTACCAAGGGTTTTGTAGTTTTTCTTAGCCCTATTCAGGCAGGATTTGTGGAAGATCCCAAGACACTTGATACACGTTGAGTATGTCGAAACTTTTTTACAACACTTGAAAACGCTGTTGTTATTGCTCTGTATCATGCCACCGATCACATCCCACATAGCAATAGATATTCCAGGTATATTTCATGAATATACATTTAAGGATATTGTATTATGCTATGAATATGCCATGGATATATATATCTTCTGGAGAATATTCCCTGGAAGTGCTCCTGGCGAACTTTTGATATATTTTAAGAATATTCCTTGGGAATATTCTTGGAATATCTTATGATATTCTTAGAATATCTAAGGTATATTCTATTAAGAATATTCCAGGAATAGAACCCCAGGAATATTAATAAAATATTCAGGATATTCTTAGTTTATTGTAGGAATGTACAATAGAGAAACACCATAGAATATTCTTTAAATATATTTTATGAATATTCTAGGAATATTTGGAATATTCCAAGAATGTGACGAGTAACCGCTATTAGGCATGTATATATTGCATTTTGATACAAGATTCACACAAGTAATAAAACACATAATATTCATAAACAAATATATTTTAAAAACAATATACACTGAAATATTTGACGTTTCAACCAATATTAAAAATGAAAAATCTAATTCAAATATGACAGTATATATTACAAATATTAGAAATGTATTCAAATTAGGATGTTCCTACTCTCAAACAAATGTATACTAAAAAATATACTAAAATAACAACTCTGTGAATTCATCAGCAGTAATTAAAAAATAATAAATATATCATTTCATTGAAAAAGAAAAAGTGTATCACATCAAGAAATAGGTTAGGTTAGGTTTCTCACTTAGAAAAATAAACCCACAAATGAAGTATTTAAAATGAGTGGAATTATGGGTTCTTCAATGAATTTCACTTACTTAAAGTTATTCAAACTTTGCTCACCAGAATAGTTTTCTTTATATTTGTCCAACAATGCATCAGCCAGTGTTTCAATAGTAATACCTGGAACAAAATGTACATTAACGTTCATTATCACTATATGAAAGTGGCACAATAAAACTGGAATAAAAATCAAATAGATATTTTTCGCATAGGTTACTCATGAACATTTACAACATTTTATGACTTGGAGAGCAACTTGCATTGTCTTGTTGAAAACTAATCATTACGTTTTCAGTTCCTTGGCGCACCTGCCTGTACCAGGTACCACTCTGTTTCCTTTTGGGCAAATTGATACTATCTTGAAAACGAGTGATAAAAATTATGAAAACAAATGATACAAAAAAATGTGTCATTCACTTACTTTTCTCTATTGAAAATACACAACTGAAATCACTCTAGTTCAAACATGTACTTAGTCAAACCAACAAATCCCACACACCAACTCTCCTCGAACCTAAAATGAGGTATAGTAGGTTAATCACCATGACTTTATTATCGATACTATTGCATTTTACTTACTTTTCTTGAAGACTGAATAGATGCAACTCTCCTGTTTGAAGATCCAAAATCAAACTATTCGCTGTACTGCAAATTGGACAACCCCAAATTATAAACGGTACCCTGAACGTGACAGAATTATACTTTGATAATAACACCAACACACCATGCATTACACACGCGAACCTGCCACGTCAACCGCCATGTTGAATCAAATGTCGAATTTAACGCAAACGCAAATGTACCATGCATTAAGGGACAGCCGCTTTCACAAAGCTTATTCGACTGTCGCGCGCTACACTTCAATTGACCAATGAGAAACGTTTACTCCAATTATTCACTTCCCCATTTCTCTATTTCCAGGATTTTTCGCTTTGTAATTAAATAATTTCAAATACAAAAAGACAAATAGGATGAGAATTAACCAATTTATTGATGCAATTGGTTCATTTATTGGCCCATTCAAATTTTTTTGTCGTTTCCAACAGTTGCTGTTGGAGCAATTCATCCAGAATCTTTGCGTTGAGTTCAAAAATTGGTTAACACTATCAGGGTTATATACATTAGGTTATGCATTCGATTAAGATCTTCAAATATTTTTGTTTTTAATAATATTGAATTATTTGAATACGTTATTATAAGATAATTCAAAATTCCATTGTATAGAATATTCCAAAATATACCGTGGGGATATATTCTAAGAATATACCATATGGTATATTCGATCGACAATATTCTTAGAATATTCAAGGGAGAATAATCCATTTATAGACATTCTATGCACATTCTTTCGGGAATAATCCTGCCACATTCATTCAAGCATATTCTATGAATATTCTAAAGGCATGTATATATTCCAAGAATATTCTATGAATATTTGGAATATATACGTTCGTTTTATGATATACAGGGAATATTCCATGAATATCTAGTGCTGTGTGGGATCAGATAATCGACCTGCACACTAACATTGACAGAATGATTATGATGATCATATTAATGATGTTCAATGTTTTACCAAATAAAAATCAGTCATGAAATGAATTTCAACGTGATTTTCCATTAGGAATGTCAATAGGATAACGGTCATATATGAATTATTTCAAAAATTGTTCCAATGAAAAGCTCATTACAAACGTATTCATTTTGAACCATTTTGATCAATCTGTAGACATCTTACGAAAACCAAACAATGAGTGTATTGTGAGTATACACGGTCTAAAACAGGTGTCATTGTATTATTTGATCTCAACATTATTAATTATCGTTATTAGAGTTGCATCATCAGCTAAAAGTACCAATTCGTCTCTAGGCTCACAAATATTCGAATTCGATAAAATAAATGCAGCTACAGATAGATCATCACCTCATCCGGCAGGCGGCAGTAGTATACCCCCCTACCCGCTGCAGAGGCAAATATGACTAATATTTATTCAGTGTCTTTCAGCGCCTTCGTATATTGGACCTTTCAACATTTGTCTGAAAGAAATGAGTTTTGGTTCATCCGGTGCATAAACACAACTTAATGGATATGCCATACATTCATGAACGGAAAATTTTCATGTTATGAAATGAGTTTATGCATCATTCTTTTATAGACCACAGGGCTTCAACAATGATAAAAAGTGAAAAAAATAATAGTAGGATGAAACCCATTAGAGAAGGAGGAGAATATGATAAAAATACGGGCGATCTGAGTTCGGGAAGTGGGAGTGGGTGAGTTTTTAAGGGTAAAAAATTGTTTATCTTGATTTCCGGCAAAACTACAAGTCCTATAGAAAAAAGTTGAAAGGCAAGGCGATGAAAAGATTGAATTGATTCAATATCAAAAAAGCACTTCAATTTTCAATCAAAAATTCTCGCGTCAAAATATCAGCTTTTCTCGAAAAGTCGGTATGTTTTTTGTTTGTTGATATCTATATTTTCTAATGAAGTAAAAAAATATACATTATAATAGTGAATGTTCTCAGATAATGCAAAAAATCTAAAAAAAAAAAGTTATTTTTTTTTGTAATCATTATGTACAATTTCAAGCTAGTTATTAAAATTCACAATTCAATTTTAATCGAAAATCTTAAGATTCCATGTTACATTGATGAACGAAAAAATTGCAAATCAAAATATACTACAATAATCAACAAACGAATATGTTAATAAAGTTATATGGATTACAATTCATCAAATCTATTTATGAATGTTAAAATGAAAAAATAAAACTGAATCAATTAAGATTTCAAAAATATCAATTGGCAAAAATTATCATTATCATTTTGGCAAACCTCCCATCAACAGAAGAAGCAGCAGAACAACATTGTTACAGGGCATATTATCAGCTTCAAACTTGGTTGGGTAACGAACAGACAGCATCAGAATGGGGCTGGAAGCAACATCAACGTGGTATTATGCCCAAATTTACAGAAAAGGAATTATTTTCCGAAATTTTACTTGAAACTGTTTACTGCAGTTGTGGAACTGGATGTAACAGTTTCAAATGTGGCTGTCGAAAACATGGTTCAAAATGCACAAATGTATGCTCAAATTGTCATGGTTCTGAAAACTGCTTCAATATGGAAGAAAAAACCTACGGGAAAGTTAATGATTCAGATGAAATCGAATGCAGACTGGAAATAAGAAGAAGGTGATGGTTTCGAAGATCACCTAGAATTGGAAAGGTTTGTCGAATATAACGATGAAGAAATGCCATCATAGATACAAAAACTAATGGATAAGTGATCGAAATTCAAGATAAGGTATTCATAGATAACAAGAATAACGTATTTGAAAATATTATAATTAATAACGTAATCAGAATGAACTATCTAAATTCAACAGTATGATTTACATGTATATTTATTTTTAATGAGATTTTCTTGAACATGAAAGTAATTAGAATTCAATCAATAAAATTTACAACTGAATAAATTTGCAGCAATCACAATTTTTTTGATGAAATTGTACATAATGTTAAAAAAAAATTCGAATTCGAGTTTTTTTTAATTTTTTGCATTTTATGAAAACATTTACTACAGTAATGTATGTTTTTCTACATTTTTCTTAATTGAATTTTAGATTGAAAATCAAGGTGATTTTTTGATATTAAAGTGAAAAAATCAATATTTCAAATCAAATAAATCACAGTGAATTTATGACATGAAAAGGTAGGTTTACACCAAATTTCGTTTTATTTTTTTTTGATAAATTTTGAGGTTATATGGGAAAATTGTGAAAAAAAAGTTGTAGATCTTTTTATTACCTACAACTTTGTCATTCAACTTCTTTCCATAGGACTTGTAGTTTCGCCGGAAATCGAGATAATCTATTTTTATCCTTAAAAACTCAGCCCCTCCCACATCCTGAAGTCAGATTGCCCGTAATTTATTTTTTCTTTCAGTTTTATCATAGTTTCCTCCTCTTCTAATGGGTTTCATCCCACTGTTATTTTTTTTGGTTTCAAAAATTATCGACCCTGGTCTATTATGAATCTTCAGACAATAGAGCATATTTTGATTTGATTTGATTATTACATATTTTTGAGCATATGATTTAAAAACCTCCACTTTTACCATCTCAACCTCAAGGGGTCAACGAAGATCAGAGAAGTGCGTCGTAGATGTTCGTTGAAAGATAAATATTCTACGTGTATTCTGCAAATACAAAGTTTGAAATGGGAGATAAATCACTCAAACTCCTTTCAAACGCAGCATTTATTATTAATGTGCTTCTTAACACCAAAGAATATGGTGTAATCACAAAACTCATTGTTGGATTGAATTAATTCAAATATATTCATGCTAATACAAACTTGGGAATTTTAATATCGAGTACCATCATTTCTTAGTTCATAGATATTGGAAATTAACAAGTACTAGTATATTCTCTATGGATCGATTGACTCTTACCTAAACCAGATCCATACTGATAAAAATATTTTTGATCGCAAAACTTCACACGAATCAATCAGCAACTTTCTGAATGTATACATTTTCAACCCAGCACAGAAATGTTAACAGAAATAACTTCATTCTGAAAACTCCGCCGATTTTACTGCATTCTAACAAATATGACAGGAAAAGGAAAATACAAATAATGTTGAATTATTCATTTGAATTCACGTTACGACCGTTTTCTTGCATAAAATTATCTCTGTTGCAAATCCAAAATGTGAATCCTCCAATCTGCAGATAATTTAGTTTGATTGTGATCAAGAAAAATTCTCAATACGGAATAATTTTGAATGTATTCAGCCTTTTTCAAATTCATGGCAGAGCGCCCTGTGGAATGGTGCATTGATAGGAAAAATTGACACGATTGTTTCCCTGAGCTTAGTTCAACTTTGTTGAGATATGTGACGAATATAGGTACACCAGAAGTTCCTGAACGGTGAAATATTTCCGTTGAAATGAATTCTTCACAAAAATGGTTGGAGCGCTCATTTATTGAAAAAGCAATTTGGGCATAAAATTTTTTACTCATCAATCCTTCTCAATCAAGAGTTAGCTAAGTGATTCTTGTGATGAATCGATTGTTATGTTCTTCAAACCGAATGAAAAAAAATGCCAAAAGGTGGATGACGAATATTGTGGATATTTTCCACACTGCACTTGAATTGGAGTGCCAATATTCAAGCAGGTGTTGTCGAAACTACCATGGCAATATCAGAGAATCAAATGAAATTCTCTATTAGGTACCCGTATTTTCGTTCAATAAAACTCTGCTACACCGCTCTTCATCATAGTGATCAACTGTATCGAAGTAGTACAAACTGGTGTGATGTTGCAATATTTGGAGCCACTGGTAAAGAAAGACAAACATCACCCCTCATAATCGTAATCATATTAATCTCATTTTTGTGACATATCAAAAAGTTATAACTACAGAAATGCCTATTTTCCTGCGATGTATCAACTAGCTGTCATATCATATCGGATATCTCCCTGTATGCTTGGGGTATAGATGGTAGTGATGAAAAACGTTCCCAGTAAGTTTATCACACATAAACATTGAAACAATGAGCAGCCATAGTCCGTCGCGTGTTTCTGATATGTACCGCTCTTGGTGGAATCGAATGTGCCAAGTCACTTAAAAACTTCCCGTGAAAGTATCTATAGAAGAGACACCAACCTCCAACCTTTCTTTGATGTTTCAGACTATCAAGGTTGCAAGTGTTGTTCGCGTCTGCAATCAGGCGGATGGCTCTTTTCTGAATGAAATCCAGCAGTTTCAGGGTATGTTTGGAGGCGGAGCTCCATACATGAGAACAATACTCCAAAGAAGATCTGATCTGAGATTTATGAAGCATTAAAAGTTGTTGAGGTGTATACAGTTTTCTGTTTCGAAACAGTGTTTCAAGCTTTTGATAAGCGGCCTTTGCAATTCCAGCGAAATGATTGTCCGAAACGTATTGGTGTTCATTTTAACCCCCCAACGAATTTATCGAAGCAGAGAGCCGAATTATCGGTCCTGACAGTGTTGTTGATCTTTTTTACCCAAAGCCATATTAATGATCGCTCAAGATGTTGCAGCCTTCCAAATTTCTGATGGTATGATGGTTCACGGCTTTCTCCATGATATTTGATATCACTGATAGCAAAACGACTATAGTCTATTAATATTTGGAAAAGTTTTCTTACCCTTTTTGGAAATTGGCTGAACGCGAGCAATCTTCCAACAAGAGGGAAAAACTCCTTTCTTGTAAGACAGGTTGAAAAGTCTGCAAAATACTGGTGCGAGTTCATTTGCGCAATTTTTAAGTACGATGACGGGCACTTCATCGGGACTAGATGCCTTGTTGATATTGAGCTGTTTCAAAATTTGTCTCACAAGATGCTGCCGAAAAGAAATTTTTGGCTCTGTGAATTCTAGTGTGGGAATAGTAGGTGGTGCCTTTCCCATAAAATCGACTGTGGAGTGAGACGTAAATTATTCGGTTACTAGATTTGATCTTTCTATGGCTCTCGTTGCAATTGAACCATCCGCTTGTGTTAGTGGTGGAATTGTGGATTTTGTGAAGTTTTGATTAACAGGTTTAGCTACCGACCAGAAGGTTCTAAAACCGTATGGATTGGCAAGCAGTTTATCCCTAATTCTCTGACTGTGAAATTCTTTGCTTTCATTTATCCCTAGTTTGCAGCTGTTGCGAGAATTAACAAATCTATTCCGATTTTCGCCACTGGAGTTTTCGCGCCACTGCCGATAGGCGACATTTTCGGAGGCGAAAGCTTGCTTGCAATATTTGTTGAACGAAGGTTTGCCATTAGAAGGTCGTTTCATTGAAAAAGTGATAAAGTCACTTCCGTGACTTTAGAAGCGCGAGTTGATGGATCTAAAGAGCTGAAACAAAAATCTAGCCAGGGGAAATTTCGGAAACGGTCTTGAAGATCCTCTCATTCAGCTGATCTGTAATGCCAAACTTTTCGCGGCTTGTTCTCCAACATTTATCGGTAATTCACTCAACACTGAAATGAGTTTGTGGTCAAAAGATCCCAATGGAGACCTCACGCTAAATGTGTTAATTTCTGGATTGGATTTTAGGTATAGATCCAGATGACTTGCATATTCTCCATCACGGTCAGATATACTGGTTGGCTCATTTATATTCTGAGTAAGTCCGCTGCTTATTGCAAAAGCCTCAGCTTCGCGACCTTGTTCGTCGTTGATATTTGAACACTAGTTATTGGACCGGACCACATACCCAGTTTTCTTGAAAAAGATTGCACACACCCCTTATTAGGCCCTCTTCTTCACATCTTCAACCTTTCACTGAAAACATCTACGTTTCCTGATCCTGAGATATGGAAAACAGTCCGTGTATGTCTGATCTTAAAGGAAGGGAACACAACCCCGATAAAATATTATAGATCTATTTCTATATTATGCAATTTCTCACAACTTTTCGAAATAATTCTATACGGTTTTTTCTATAACTCGATCAGATATATTATATCGGACGATCAACATGGGTTCGTGAAACAAAAGTCATGTGTGACCAATTTTGCATGCCTCTCAAAACATGTTCCGGATGCTTGAGATCAAAAGCAACATGTTTCCGTAGTTTATAAGAACATGCAAAAGGCGTTTGATAAAATTGATTTTTACATCCTCATCCATCGACTATTATCATTTATCCTTTCTGTAAGCCTAGTTGAGCTCTCGACAAGACAGAAAGCAATACGTGGAAAATGAAGGTTTCACTCCTCTTTATACACACCTAGCTCATTCGAAATTGAGGCCACTTGTATTCCAAGAATCATTTACGTTCGAATATATGGAAATGTTACATCTTATTATTTTCTAGAAAAAAAAATGAAACAGAATTTTCCTATGTTATTGATAACAATCCAATTAGTAAAGTAAAGAGATTACATATTTCGGTATCACTTCTGATTTTGAATTCACTTTCACTTTCCACATAGGCTATTCCATCAGTGAATCGAATGTTGAGCTTCAATATAAGGAGTACAAGAAAGTTCAAGGATATTAATACGATTATAACACTGTCCAACGCCTATGTGAGGTCTGAACCAGAATATGGCGTGTTGATATGGTATCCAATGTACAATTGCCACATACATATTGATGCTGAAAAAAAAATTTCAAATATCTGTCTTTCAAGGTCACAGGAACCGACTTTTTTATTCTTCTGAATCAATTCAGTGTTTTATCTCTAAATACACGACGACTTTTTGTCACAATCTCCTTTCTACACAAACTGTTGAATAATAAGATCTCGTGTGCCCCCTTTTGAAAACAATCAACTTCCACACCCCCCCATATATCAAACCATATTTCACTGTGATCTTGGCAGAACAAATAACAGTTTTGGAGCACCAGTGTCAATAATTTGTAACAACCATAATTAAATCTGTGATATGTGCGATATTATTTATAGTTCTCTAAGTTATATTTCAATATGTATTCTCACTTGAACCTTCCAACTGTATTTTTTTTACTTTTTTCCTCTTTTTCTGATATCTTCTATTTCTATTCATTGTCTTTTAGCTTTTGCTATTTTTTCAAAGTAATTACCCTATTTTGCATATATTATTCAATTGAATAGAACTGGCCGATACATGACTGATTGATACAGTTTATTGTATGATTTTCACTATAAAGGGTTTTACAAAAACCACGACACGTGTTTCACTATACAATAGCTTCATCAAGTGTAAACTAAAAGTTACTTCTAAATTACAACTATTTTATACTCTAACAAATTACTTACTTGTAAACCTACTTTCTAATGAATGAAACTACCTGAAATGGATAGGTATGAATTCAATAACTATAAGAATAAATTAAATTTTTCCGTAAATACCGTAAGTACCGTAAATATACTTAATTAACTATTCTTACCTGGAAATGAATAGATTTAATAATGGCGAATTATTCACTTCAGTTTATTCGTTCATGAGATTTCGAGAGTTTTCAAATTTATTTATCTCCATACTCTCCAACAGGTTAAGTTTCAAACCTTTCTTCTGGAAATGTAGGGGCTTAAATTCATGGTTAAACTCATGTTTCTCTGTGATTGAATGAGTGGCATGTGTGGAATTCATTTTTCCAGTCTGGAAACTATTTTTGTATTTCTTTATGGGGGCTTTGAACGTTCTTCCAGTTTGACCTATATAAAGCATCGAACATGACCCACGTGATAATTTATACACTCCTGATTTTTTTGAAACTGAACGTTTATCTTTGATATTTTCAATGTGCATGCCTGCATTTTTGTTGGTTTTAAGAGCAATATTTACACCTTTGTTGTACAGAAAATCTGAAATATTTGTAGTGTGTTGCCTAAATAGGTTAACAATACAAAGCATAGAATTACAATTATTTATTCACTACATCACCTTCATACACTACAATCTCCTTATTTGATACTTTTTCAATAAATTGATGGATGTAGCCGTTACTACGGGGTAGGAGATCATAATGAAAAGAGAAATGAAAATTTCTATGTTTTTTACCACTTTTAATTGTAACTAACATTACTGCAGTTTCATCCTATATGGACATTCTCAAACTAATACAATAAACTTTTTATTCTATGTTAAATGTATTCTATGTTAAAAACATAGAAATTTTCATTTCTCTTTTCATTATGATACTTTTTCGTTTGAAAATCACAATTTTTAATTGATTGATTCAACAATGGATTTGTTCTTTGGTGACTTTTCTGCATTGTAAGGTTATGCACTAGTGACATTTCGAAAAAAAGCAGCCCTGTCAGTTGATTAGGTTTTTATAGAAAAAATGTTAATTATTCAACTGAAAAGTGTCGAAGAAGCTGAGATAAGATATGAAGGTGATGTGGTGAATGATTCTTAGAAATAAGGAAGATTACGGATGTTTTTTCGGATTCATAATCTACACTTCCAAATTTTCTTCAAAATTAGCGGATGCAACCAATCCGCAGTCGCACAAATTTTTTGAACCTATATGAGAATCCCTATAGGTAACGTTTTTTCTAGTAAGTTTATGTTTACGAAAATTTTTGCCCATTTGAAATCATATTCCATGATTTTTGTCAGAATTGAATTGAATTTCAGAATTGAAAAATATTGAGTTATGTTTGTTATTCCAATTTGTTGATTATCAATGATGGTCTTTATACATTTTTGATGAATATTTTCATATTTACAATGTGATGTGATTTTCACGATTTTATTAGTAGAACTGCTCTTAGATTTATATCACTGATTGCCATGATACAACTTAACAATAGAATATAAAATGAGTAAGTCAAAAAAGCTTACGGTTATGTATATTTTTCCCCTTTCTCGTTGTTTTTCGCCAATTGAACAATTAGGTAACTCTTTAGAATAATTTCAAAGCTTGCATAATTATCAATGCTCCTAGTGTTCATTATCGGGAATCTTTCAAAAATTATTCATATGAAAAGGAATACTTAGGAATTTGCACAGAAATGTTACTGTCATCACATCAACAATCACTTATATTATCCCAACTTACCACCCTTTTTTGTTTTTTTGGTACCTTGGGAGTTATCTGAATTGTCCAGTTAGTCCAAGTCTCCAGAAAATACTGCAGCCCCTTGTGCTTATTGCGTTATTCCTCCCATCTTCTCGTGACACCCATTCCATCAGTCTCGTTCCCCGTACTAGTTAGTACATGTTCCGTGTTGGATGTTCGTCATATTCTTCTGAACGTCATTTCGTACGTCCATATATTGCCATATATTGCCATATATTGCCTCCTGTGATTCGCATAAGATGTGTAGAGCTCTTTATAGAGCTCTTTATAGAGCTCTTTATAGAGCTCTACACATCTTATGCGAATGATCTCTGAAGAAAATGGTAAAATATAATATAATAGTTAATAAAAATTGACAAATATTTATAATCATTGATTTATCGATAGTTCATCAACTATATATGGTGCGTTTTCGACCGGAGGCACTGGTTGACCTGAAGTGATGCTGTGACCGCGTGCTGTCCGCCCTCTATCTCGAAAACGGTTCACCATATAAAACATTTTTTCAAACAAAATTTGTAGAGAATTTTGTATTCTACAATATTGATAATAAATACAAATAGCAAAAAACCCATAGGAAATAAGATATTTCCAAAAAAAAGCGCAAAAAACCGATTTTTGTGACCTTGGACCTTGAAATTTAATAGTTGCTTACACCCTACCATATGTAGGTTTTGAGACAACTTTTAGGGTGTCAATATACAAGTACTTACAGACTTACAGCTGGGTATCTTGAATTCCGAGGTGAACTTACCATAATGACTGGACTAATTGGGAAAAAATTTGTTAGTTAACAATTGAATAACTTTTTGACAAATGATGATGAAACTTTTTTTCTACGGGACTCCATTCATTCAAGTGTAAAGAAGATACTATAAATTATTCAAATTTTTAAAATGACATTTCATGTTATAAAAAAATTATTTCTTTTGATAAACTCTCTTTAGCGGCCGCGCGCGCATGTCGTAACAACCGCGCGGAAACCTACTTTCAAAGTTAAATTAAAATTATAAATAATGGAGGTAGAGTTTAAGGAGTCGAGACATTTTTATCGAAAATTTCCTCTTCTTTAACGAGCTTTTTTCAAAATTGCTTAAATATTAATATATTTTGAGTTATTGACAAAAAACTAAATACCATTTTTCTTAAATCTTATTTTGTTAATAACAATTGCAATTTTTTACTTGTACCAAAATCCTTCAAAAACAGTTTTTTTAGGGGTGATTCTAAATCGAATGAGCTATCGCTCATATTTTTAGAATCTTCATCTCTATTTTTTATGTTTTTGAACTTGTTGATTGGACTAATATCCCTCCCTCACAAAAAAAGAGTTCAACAGAAAACGATCAGGAATATCTGTCACAGGATTCGTCACAGCACTTACTTTGGTTTCGGTAAGGCTCATAATATAAAGAGTGTTTCTTTGCCAATGTTTTGAATTTTCACTTGAGTTCAGTTCTTTGAGTTGCTGAAGACATTTCGGAAGCTGTTTATGTTAACAAATATTCGGTTTCCTTTTTGTTTCAGAATTTTCATCACCAGATATACGTCGGAGTATTTTGTTTTGAGCAATTCCATTTCCATTCCATAGATACAGTTCTTGACCATCCGTCGAATCTGTCAATGTTTTTTCAACTTCAGTGATCCTAAGAAGTTTCCAATTGCAAAAAATTGTTCAAATAAGTTTTTTATAAATGCATATGTTTTCTGGTTATATTTAGACCAGTAATTCGTTTAATTGTTTCGATGTCAATTAATGGTGGTCGTGGTGATGGTTCATTCTGATTTAACTTCTTCCAATTTCTCCAACCCTTTTACCGTGTTCCGCCAATCTTCTCGAAAACAAAAACATAAAATCGAAGATTCAATTTTTCTTCTCTATTATCTCCATTGATTCCAGTATGTAGCTGCTTTCTCATTAATGGAGTATATGAATCAACATTTCCTGTAATAGCACAAGCATTATTTTCCAGAACCAGAAATATTTTTGTTAGGTGTTTATTTTCCATGTCAAAGTGACCTATGGGAGTTGTTATGGAACCAATCCCAGCAGGCTTCAGTAGAATTATTTGTGTATTTCTTTGGGTGCTACGACCAAATTCATCGATAATGTTACATCTTGAATTTTGATTGCAAACTAAGCAATAATTCAATGGCTACATCAATAATAATTCTTATGATTCTTCAATTATTGGAAGTATCCCATTACTATGAGTCATATGCCCTTTCTCAACATCATTCGAATTGAAAGCAGCAGAGCCAAAAAGCGAAATTTGGCAATTCTAGTTTTTTGCAAATATTCAAGAAACGACCACTGACATTCTCAATCTGAGAAGAGATCATTCTAGTTCCTCAAAATAGAAAACTCTTATCCTATTTAACCTACCTTGTATGTCTTACCGTTTCCGAAATAGCAACAGTACAAAATCAATTGTGAAAAACAGCCTGTATATTTCGTAGGAGTAATTGAGTGCATTTTTTTTCATCGTACAACCCACAATAACTCTATTGAAATGTACCACTCCTAGTTGAATACAGCGACTGGCTTGATTGAGTTCGCTATACTTTTTCCCATTCAAACCCTTCTTCTGAGATTTAATATTTCATCATATCTACCACGGATTGCTATATCATCATTTCGAGGGCGTTTCGAAAACATCAAATGATACAGTTGTGAATTGCCTGGAAACTCCGCAATTTTTTTATTTCATACCAAACTGGAATATTTCCCTCTCTGAACCGCAGTTTTCCATCATTTATCAATGTATTTCAGCATGTATTCGGACACTCGTATGTCGTAAGTGTTCTCTCGAATTCTCATCATTTTCGCTCTTTATGAGTGATTTTTCCTCCGAGTTTTCATCATAGTTCATACATGAAAATGTTGGTATCTCGAATGAAAATTGATCATCATATGTAGGTTCTAGAGCGACAACATTTTTACTCAAAAATCCATATTCGAATTTTTTCTCTTGAGTTTGCGTCCTTTTGTTGATAAAATCGAAAATTTCAAAACTGTTATTCTATTCAATTTTTTTTATGAATTCATGAATATTTCCGTAAGCTGCTCGATTTTCAGTAGCATCTTTTCCACAGAGTAGAATTTTTGACGAACATATCGGAGACTCCAAAGTGACGCTTCACATCCATTTCATCATCAAAAATTTCAACTTTAATGTTTTTGTACAATTCATCATCCATTTCAATCTTTTCGTATTTTCTCTAAGGTGGCTATTAAGTAGACACTGCACTAAACAAATAAAACTTCTGATGAAAGTTTATGGATATACTGGTTGTTGTCCGCGGCTTCGCTCGCGTAGAATTTGGTTTGTCATATCAAGTTTCGTGACACACCATTTCAAACAAATAGTTACAATATTTTTATCGACCCAAAACTTCAGGTTTTCAACTTCAAAACTGACGAAAGTCAATTCAATCTCTGAACCCCTATTTTTTTCCCCTTGGGGGTGGAAGTTCCTGATTCCCTTTCTTGATGCTTATTTACGCTATATAAAGAACCTACCTGTATATTTCAAGATTCTAGGTTCAGTATCTTCGGCTGTACGTTCACATAAGAGGGGGCAACAGCTAGTAATTCATACTTTCACTTCAAAAATACAGTATGAAAAAAATATGCCAACTGCAGTGAGCAATGAATAGCTTCGAGAATTGAATTATGTTACCTATGAAGAAATTCGCGAAACTAACAAAACCGTTAACGACGCCTGCCTTCACGCTTCTGCCCGCGTTCGGTTCGCGTTCTCGCGATGACGCTGCATTATCGTGATAACTTTTAAACGATTCGTCCAAATTACCTAGTGTGAAAGACAAAGTTTATAATAAATACTTAAAACGACAATTGTATGAATTCTTATAAGAATTGACAGATATTCTATAAAGTGCATTGTAAGAAGTAGATATAAGCTATCGCAAACTTTTATTTGAAACTATTCAAAATAAAAAATATTTCAGTAAATTATCTGCATGTGACTCCAACGGTATAAGCAGCGCCCGCCAAGATATCTTTTAGGGAGCATGCATTTTTCCGACTCACTTAATACTTATCGTTATATTATGACCAAAATTTCACAAAACCTTTTCAAGTTGTAGCCTATATGTTATTCTGATGTATAAGCTGTATTTATGTAAAGTTTCATGTGAATACGTTCAGTCGTTTAGGTGTGAAAGAGCAACAAACATACATACATACATCCTCACAAACTTTCACATTTTTAATATTAGTATAGACTAGTATAGATGAGCTTTCAAATCCTTTGGAATATCCTTCATTTTATAGTTATCTAACTTCACAAATTATACAAAAATATTTTTAATCCCAAAATTTGGGCACATACCTTGAGATTATCGCTTGTTGACATCAGGTAACACGCGATCTGAAAAAAAATGTTCGGAAGTCACATCAACTTGTTTGAATATTATTATTAAGACGATGTTATCAAGGTGTTTGGGCATTCATTAATATGTTTGAGCGAGATGGAAGCAATCGATATTCCTAGGATAGTCTATACAGATATGACATTTCATAATTCCTGTTGTTCATATATAACACCTTACTGTTAGATTTTCACTAAACAGTTCAACAAAAACGCAACACGTGTTTCGCTGTAAAATAGCATATTCAGCAATGTATTTACACATCTGAAGACACGACTGAAGAAGCTAATGGATAGCGAAACACATGTTGCATTTTTGTGAAACTATTCACTGAAAATCTAACAAAAAAATGTTCCTTGTATATATATATATATATATATATATATATATATATATATATATATATATATATATATATGTTAACTCGAAGATTCTCACGGATAAAGTATGATGAGCTGTTTTCTCGGGTTTCGCTCCGTGTTCTGTGTATTTTCTCCCCATAAGGATTATTTTCACAACGTTTCGGCAAAGTCTCATTTGCCATCTTCTGGTGATGTCTAGTTGAAAAAACCATATATATATATATATATATATATATATATATATATATATATTCTGATCATAGATTACCAGGGTCTCTCAGTCAAAAAATCAAAAAATCAAACTCTGCTTTACTTTGCCAAGATTTCGCTTGACATTTGTCAAACCCACAAAAAAATCCTATACATGTATAACTTTTTCGTCGGTTCATATGTTCAATTTATTGTTTTCCGCTCATTTTTACTGTAAGTATGATTTGGCTTGTATGTGATGTTGACGTTCAATGGCTTGAAGATGTTTGTTAGTTTTTTGGTTTGGTGTCCTACGTACGTAAATGCTGTCCACCGTTGTGTTGTTTTGTCTGTTGGGGTGGCTTGATCTTTGTTCTATATTTTTTGTTTGATTCTGTTTTCTAATTTATCTATTGTCTTTTGGATGTATCCGTTTTCGTTCGCTATTTGGAAAATGATTTTCCGTTCTTTGTTTCGGGCTTCATTGCTGAGTGGTATCCTTAACATTCTATATATGAATGCTTTATAGGCAGCCATTTTTTGTGATGGTGGATGGTTTGAACTTGCGGGTATGGTGGAGCTTGTTTGTGTAGGTTTCCTGTATATTGCCATTTGAAATTGTGTTTTGTTGTGGTTATATCCGATGGTTATGTTCAGGTAGTTAAGTTTTGAGTTGTTTCCTTCCTTTCTTCCTCAATGCTGAACAATAGTTTTTGATTTATATATATATATATATTATATATATATATATATATATATATATATATATATATATATATATGTATATATATATATATATATATATATATATATATATATATATATATATATATGTATATATATATATATATATATATATATATATATATTATATATATATATATATATTATATATATATATATATATATATATATATATATATATACTATTTCGTTAGTATATATATACTCTACTTATTACAGTTCCGTTTGTCATGCCTACATATGTTCTATAGCAATCGTAGCATGTAATTTCATATATACCTTGGGATTCATTGATGAAGTTGTTCTTGGGAGAACGAAGAAATGTGGAAATTTGATTGTTGGCGGTGAATATCGTTTTTATGTCCTGCTTTTTGAGAATTTGGCCAATTTTGTCAGTTACACCTTCAATGTAGGGAAGGAAAGCTTTGTGGGGACCGTTGTTGTCTTTGGATCTTTGGAACTGGACGAAGAAGTTTGTTGACGACGGATGGATCTGTTAATTTGATGGTCTATGAATCCATTTTGAAGGACAGCTGATTTGAATTGGGCTAGCCCTTGTGGTTTGTTGTGGTGGTCCGTGAGGTTGATAGATCTCTGGATGAGAGAATTTCCCCCCACCAAAGAACATAAAACTCATAAAACAAGTCAATACGGGAAACCGCATGGACATTTAGGAAAACTTAAACATCCATAAATTTATCAGTCACAAATCACTTATCGAGGAACAAGTACAGATCAATACACAACAAGACTTAACATTCAATACATTAAACAAATCAAGACACACCCCTAGAAACAATAAACCCAGAGAAGATCCAACACAAATAATAGTACCTGATGTAATCCAAATGCAGGCAAGTTTACCTAAAGTACCTGTATTGAGGCGTTCGGACACACAACAGGATGACACGTTCAGATAGAGTAGGGCCTATATATAGAGATTGACAGAGCAGAGATTGACTGAAATACCCAACTCATATATACACACACACATATATATATATATATATATATATATATATATATATATATATATATATATCGCATCGAACAATTCAATCATTTCAATATTATTTATAAATGTGTAGAACTCTAGGACTTCAGTCATACCAGTATTTATATTTTTGTTGTTTAAGCGTTTTTGAATAGAGATACACATTCGCTAAACGTAGTCCTTGAGAGGAAATCGTTGAATATGTCTTTCCGTAATTTGATGGTCCTGCTATTTTCAAGCGCATACTGATGGTAGAAAATGCAGTAGGAGATTTGAGCCGGTTCTAAGCCTCCCCCCACCACTATGACGTATTAATTGCTTTTTTATTGGTTGTTGTTTGGTGAAGTCAAGGTGATGTGACCTTGAAGGGTGTGGTGTATGGATCGTTCAGAAATTTTTTCCCGGTTCTAATCCGCCCCCCACCAATATGACGTGTTATTTTCTTTTTTTGTTGTGCAGTGAAGTCAAGGCGTTGTGACCTTGAAGTGTCTGGTGCATGGATCGTTCAGATTTTTTTTTTCATATGAGATTTTGTGTGTGTATGTGTGTGTGTGTGTAAAAGAATGCACGGTACAGGGTTCCATCACGTGCTTGTTTGTCTATGTACAAACATACGTCTGCAAGATTCTCCAAGTAATGAATGCTCCATCGGTGTGAGGGCACCAAGTTAGTAGTGAAGTGACGTCACAGCAATAACCGTTCAACGGCTAGAGAGCGACATGTTCACTCCACGACGTGTGGCAGAGTAATGCGTATTCATCGGTCTGCTCTCACCTCCCTCGATGTAGTGAAGGATGTGACGTAACGCATCGCCCCAGACTCGTCATCAATGGTGACACGCAGGCGGGCGAGGACTGTGCTAACGTCTGCCCTCTCCGAGAGCGCAACGACCACTGCTTGCTCGTGCCGGCAACTGTTATCGCATCAAATTGGGAGATGGGCTTGGCTGTGACGTCAGGCATCTCTAGTGGATGGCAACTTGCAATGTGAACCTTTCACGGTTTCATGGTGGGGGTGACTCGCACTGTTTAATATAAAAGAAATGCCTGGCACACTATGAAATCAGTAGACGAATATATCTGCAGCAGTTAGCAATTGGTAGAGTGTTATTCAGTTCGTAATAGAAGGAAGACGGTGAGTGTATTTGTCTGTTGGAAATTGTTTATATTTTCATATATATTATCATCATGTCCGTTTCAAAAGTAGACTTGAATGAAATTAATAAAATTTGATTGTACAGGAGGTTGAAATACTAGAGCAAAAGGCCTTATCATCATTGCCAATTGATGAAGTGTACATAATTAAAAATATGTCAACTTATTCTACACGATTTGGTAAATCAATTTTATTAACTTTGCAAGATGTGAGCAATGATAAATTATTTAAAACATGGCTACCAAAACGTATTTCGTTGCAATTCAGTGATGACGATATATCTTGTATCAACTCATCAGGTGGTAAATATACGATGGTGTATTTAGGACAGAGCCAACAGAGTTTTGCTGGCATGAAAACGCGATCTCTAGTTAAATTCAATATGATTGAATAATAATAGTAATTATTCATAGTGAATTTCTTTAGGTCATAGCTTACAAAGTTTTTTGGTGTGAAAACGCTAACTCTAGTCAAATTCAATATGATTGAATAATAATAGTAATTATAATGAATTTCTTATTGTTTTATTAATATTCATATATTAGATGATAATTATATGGAAATATAAACATTACTAACTTAGTTGAATACACTCACTTTGTAACTACAAGTAAAATGGGAATGTGAGTATTATATCACTGAAAAATTGGAGGTTGCTTATTGTTTTTTTTTATTCGATTTCATTTCCACCATTTGAAGATGTGGATGCAGTACGCAAGTCAAGATTGGGTCGATGTTGTAGATCTCAAATCATCGGTTCAACATTTGTCGTCTAAATTGAAGGTGTTGGGTGATGGAGCCGAACATGCAAGCAATTATGATATGAGTGTATGCTATGATGAAAAACATATCGAATTTTGCCTTCGTGATGCTGAGAACTATTGGAGTGGTGCAGAAGTTTGTAACAAATTTTTGGATAATGAATTGGAATTGTGGCAACTTTGTGAGGTTATGATTGAACTGAACCTAAGAAGATTCCTGTATAGCCTCCAACCATACTTGCCAGGATGGATTATTCATCACTTTGAATTGAATGATGAAAATCGAGAGGAAATTGAAGATGGTCGCGAAAATGATGATTATGAGGAAGAAGTTATTTTATGTATTATTTTCATGTTTTATTTATTTAAATCTAATGAAATACAATAGAAAATGATTACAAAACAATAAATATGATATAAAATACAATACATCATATAAGTCAGTTACAAATAAAAAAAAAACATAAAACAGTATATGATAGAGTGAAAAAAAGTGTCAATATCTACTATGAACTGAACCATCCAATGCATTGTATGTTAAAACTGTATCATGCAAAATTAATGCATATACTTTAGTGTTGTCTGCAAACTTGGTCTTCCTCGTCTCAAACTCAATCTTTATATCAATAGTTGATGATTTTGTTGCATTCGGTTGATGGGAACAATCGATGACGAATAGTGGATTCTCTCTAAATTGCCCAATGTCCATCAGAGGTTCACTCATATCTTTATCATAATAACTTCGCTGGAAACTCTCAAAAGCATAATAAGCAGGAGCATCACGTTTTTTATCGAAATTCAAATTCCAACGCTCATATGGATAAACTTCAGAATTCAAGTATACTCGAATACTATTGATATCAGCAGTTGTGAATTTTGTAATATCCTGTGTTCTATCTTCAGATGTGGTAGTACTTTGGAATGCGATGATGACAAAACGAGGAGTTTCCAATGCATTAGTTGTTTTGATGGCCCATATGTCTGAAGAAGTCCCACGTAATGATGGTAGTTCATAGAGGTCCCACATACGATACGCCAACTTGATTTTGGCATTCAGACCGCTTTTGTTTATTCTACTCAAAAGTTTGAGCTTGTGTTTATCATCTGGTTCAATATGTCTTATTTTCCATTCGATTTTATTTATTTCCAAATCAGCATCAACCTCACCTATATACGAGTTTTTGAATGATCGAGCGATAATCAAAATCAATTCCTGTTTGGCATTCAAGATACTTTTGTTGTAATCTTCAGCAAAACCCATCAAATATTTCAGTGGTAGTTTTCCACTAAAAACATGACTGTTTGTATCCAAGATATCTTGCTTCAATTATGAAAGTCCCCAACCAGATGTCAATAATGTGTTAGCATGAGATTGTCCAAATGATATCATGGTTTTCATTGTAGATGTTATCCCAGGTTTTCTAACAACAGCCACTTGTTCACCACCCATTTCATAACGAATTTCGTCAAAGAGAAATGCAATTGCATTATTCAAGAGATAGCATGTTTTCGCTACATCTTTGGGGGTGAATTTACCTTCTATGTAAATGAAGCTCTCGGCAATATCTAGTATAACATCTTGATTATTGATTGCAATTCTGAATTCATCCGAATTCCTGAATAGCGGTGATCCATAGGGCTTATATGTGTGCTCATGTAAACTTATGAGACAATGATCGAGCACTGGTTCATTGAATATATTCAACTTTTCACTGTTTGTTTCGAGCACCATTGTTATTTTCTCACTTCCAATCCAATCGATTTCAAAAATTTAAGATCACTCACAGACAGAGCGTTATGTACTAACTGTTTAGCATACACTTGTGGAATGAGCTTCTTTTTATGCACACTTTTCTTTTTATGCACACCTTTCTTTTTGATAGTGTAACTCGTTTGAGATTGTTCAATGCGATTTTGTCTATTGTAAATGAAACCCATAACAACAGTTATTCGATTTTCTTCAATTCCAAAATAATGAAAATCTCTTCTTCACTTCCAAAATCGATAAGGTTATTTTTTTCATCCAAAATACGCAATGTAATGTTGTGAATCAATTGACGACCTTCTGGACTGACAGGCATATATATAATACTGTGTGGTTCTTTAGTAAGATTGTAGCCAGGTTCAACATCAATATCGAATGAGAAAAGAATGTGAGATTCTTCACCATTTATATATTAACCAGATGTTATATTGCAATCTAAGCGGATAAGTCTCACAGTTGTAATGTTTATTGGTAATGATGATTCATGTATCTGATTTGGTGGAAATATTCCATGAGCGAACCCCATCATTTCTGCTATAGAATTTGGATGTGTCAGATCAATTTCATATTTGGATCGCATTTCACATTTGAATGTATTATTATTGGCGTGTAGATAGAAAATATCATCTGCAACGACATCATTTGGTTTTTTATCATGAAACAATCTGAACATGATATGTTTCTGTATGACGACATTGATCTCTTCTATTTCGTAAGCACCACATGGAATTTCAATTGTCAACTTTTGGGGTATCGATGAGTTGTCATTACTGATTCTAAAACTAACTAAGTTATTAGCTTCAGTTATATTATTGATTGTATTGCATCCATAGAATCCCAAAAGTCCTAATCCATAACGACTGTTCCTATCCAATTCAATTGGTGGAAAAAAATCCGCACTCAAGACACTTGTCCCGACAGCTTGTAGCTCGAACTTTCGTGACATGACTGATGAATATTTTGAAACACATTTCAATTTATTATTGTACACAGCAACAGCACATTTGAGACAATTTACACTTTTTGGAAGGTGTTGTATTGTAATAAGTATCATTTTTATTGATACCAATATTCACATCCTCTATATTACAAATACAACACATAGATTTTCGAGGTATAGGACATCATTAACATCCGAATCTGAATTTTGATCGTGGTGGTGCTCATAACAATATCTATGTTTCATTATATCGACGTCATCTTGCAGATGCTTAGGCAACTTTTCCCAAACATATGCAATCTCATGTGCAACACATGCAAGTATTACTTCCTTAGGCATATTTGCAAGCATCACTTTATCCATTTTTTTCAAGGTACCATATTTTGAAAACATTCTAAGTGAAAACCCCATTCCCTTGATAGCCTCCCGATCCAGTTTTGGTGTTGAATCCATTTTTATTTGGAAAATTATTTAGAGAGAAACTGCAAGCACAAGTGACCACAGAGAACTGTATTAAATTTCTGTTGTCGATCATAGTTATATTTGATTTTTAAATTCGAACATTTTCGAAAGAATCGAGTCAATTCCAATGGTGGGGGTAGATCTCCAAAACTATCGAAATATGTGACTTCTTTCCCACATTTTTTATATGCCACCCAATGTGTTCCTGGTCCACTTATTCCATCTAAATTAACAATAGCTGTCTCGTTTTGTTTTGGACCTGAAGATGGTAATCTATCACGCATAAAAACACCACGTAAATGTGGAATTTTCATTTTTTGTGCATAATAACTGTGATCGAGATCAGTAAGAGGTCTCTGAGGTAGGAGTTCAATTAGTTTTTTGTTTTGTTTGTGGCTTTGTATGGTTTTAAATATAATCCTAAACCTTTACGATATGGTTTGAGATATATTCCACTTCCGCGTTTGCCTAATGCTACAGCCTCCATGGTTTTATTGTGACGATTGGCTTCCATTAAAGCCGCTCTGCTGGCTTTTGCCGAATTCACGGCCTTGGTAATACCAGCAGCGGCTCCCGCCAAATTTCCTAGTGCGGATAGTCCAGCAAAAATTGGTATAAATGGTAAAAGTCCACCGATCTTGGGAACAGGAATTATGGGTGGTGTGCGGATTTTCTCCTTTCCACCGGCAGCTTTAAGGTATTTACGTGCCGCCTGCAATGCCACAGTGATAGCTTTTTTGCTATTATTCGTCACAAATTGATTCCCACCAGCTTTCTTCAATACATTTCGCACTTTATGGACTATCCCAGCACCAAATGCAACTTTTTAAATTTTATTTTTCTTCGTTTGTTTCCTCTTACATTTTTTCTTATTGGTACTACAACCCATGCCCATATGTCTTTTCGCTTTCATAATGTTGGTGACAAGTAATGCAGCTGCTCTTTCCCCAATACTCGCGTCCTTCGATTTAACCCTATCCCAAGCGCTGTATTCAAGTTCTTTGTCGGCTAAATGTCTTGCTGCAAGATCGCATGGATGCTTAGAATATTGAATATCGTGTTTTTTGCATTCAATATCTAATTTATTGATTCCAGGATCGTTACGAGCTAAACGTTGTTTCAATTTTGTACCCGGTCCACAGTATTGATATCCTCCGGGTAGATGTAATTCGAAAGGAAGTTTGTTTATTAAATCATTAACAAAACCACAACCTCTTTTAATTTTACGATCACTTTCAATACGTCCGTATCGTTTGATGGTACACATTGAAATGAATAAGCTAATAACATTTATATAGTCTCCAACCACGGCACGATGCGAATTGTAAAACAGAAAGAAAAGTTTGCTGTAGATAATCTAGATGAGAAATTTGGGTGTGGATTGAATGAACAAAGAGTATCCAGACATGGTCCACTACTTCCATCATCAGTTCGAGGACTCATTATAGGACCTTCAAATTGTGGAAAGACGAATGCAATGATATCACTATCAACACATCCACAAGGATTGAGATTTAGAAATGTGTATCTCTATTCGAAATCACTCAATCAACCTAAATATCAGTACTTGCGAAGTGTTTTGGAACCTATAAAAGGATTAGGTTTTTATACATTCAGCAATAATGCAGAAATAGTGGAACCCTCCGACGCTAAGCCTAATTCTGTTTTCATTTTCGATGATGTGATATATGAAAAGCAAGATATTATTAGATCATATTTCTGTATGGGACGTCATAAGGATGTTGATTGTTTTTATCTAGCACAGACATATTCACGGGTACCCAAACAGTTAGTGCGTGACAATACCAATTTCATTATAATGTTCAAACAAGATGAGACGAATTTACATCACATTTATTCAGATCATGTTTCACCCGATGTAACATTCAAACAATTCCAATTGATGTGTGTTAAATGCTGGGAGGATCAATATGGATTTCTAGTAATTGATAAGGATAGAAAAATAGATGAAGGTAGATATCGCAAAGGATTCGATAGTTTTATATACCCATGATCTTGTTTTTGAAACTTATTCGATCACTGAATATTGTAGAGATCACTTCATCAACGAATTGAGCTATAATTTAAAAAGGGCATTATGAATACAAAAAACGATTCTGAACATAAAAACAATGAAATGAATTTGAAACGTCAACTAGTAGAGACAACAGAAGCTGTCAGACAGAAATTCAACTCTATCAAGAATGATAATATTGAAAATCGTACGACACTTGAAAGATTGTATGAGCCCATAATGAAACCATTGAATGTTTTATCATCAAACGCTACTTCTAAATCAGCAGTGTTATCACCAAATCGTGGAACTGTTCAATCTACTTCAAATTATCCCATGAGTACTCCAATAGGAAGAAAACAATCTTTTGATGGTGTATCATCATCTGTGAATAGTGACACGAGCACACTTCAAGACGATATGAGAACAACTCTATTCGAAACACCATCATCGTCCCACATCGATTCATCGGATCCTGACATCTCACCTGTTATGAATGAAAGTGGTGAAGATGTTTTGATGAAACATTTGAATAATGTAAAATCTAGAAATCCAGCATATGATGGAACATTTGGCGTACGTATGGATCCAATTACACAAAAGCTGAAAATGGGAAGTCTAGTGGTACATTTCAAAGATGGAAACATTTCATTTTGGGATGCTAATAAAGTGAAAAAATATGAATGCGCAGGTAGTCCAGAATTGTATGATATGATCTCTTTGAAGAATCCACAAGATGTTGATAATGAAGAAACTCGTCAGGTATATTCCAAAATATTGAAAATAACGAATGCTCCATATAAACAATATCATCTGAAGAATGGTTTTAAAAATACAAATTCTAAAAAATTTCGTGAAGTTATCAAACCACTATTAGACTCACGACAATATCCAATAAGGAGTAGAAGTAAAATTGGTGGAGCACTCAAACGAGTGAAAATGGAGAAAACATATAATTCTAAACCTGCGAATTATGTGTACTGGAATTCACCGAAAGAGTTAGTTGCTCGCCTACGACTATTGGCGTAGGCGCCAAAGTCAGCGCCAAAGTCAGCTGGACATACCGGACATGATAATGAAATAATTTCAATAATTGAATAATTACGTGAAGAAGGTATGATATATTAATATATATCCACAAGTAATGATCACTATCACATCATCATTCAATGCAGTAACATTATCACTTTTTTTCTCTTTAATCATATTGAAATAGAATGACTAATGAAGTAAGTGATATCAAACGACATGTTGTTAATGAATTACATAGACCTGCAAGACGTAATTTTCGTAGAAGAATAACTACCATCAAAGGTTTTGCAGATCTATGGCAAATAGATCTAGCTGAACTACAACCTTATGCAAAAAGTAATGAAGGATACCGATATATACTTGTAGTAATTGATTGTTACTCAAAATATCTATGGACTGTTCCAGTTAAAGATAAAACAGGTAGTACAATAACTAATGCAATGAAATATGTACCGAAGGAAGCCAAATTTTTCCCTAAACATATACAAAGCGATCAAGGGAAAGAATTTTTTAATAGAAGCTTCTCATCTCTCATGCAAGAATATAATATCAATCATTATTCAACATTCAGCACAAAGAAGGCAGCTATAGCAGAAAGAGTATTCGTACAATAAAGGCATGGCTCTACAAGGAATTTTCGATGAGAGGTCACCACAAATGGCTTGATATTCTTCCAATTATAACTAGTAGATATAATAATAAAGTTCATCGTACAATAGGTATGGCACCCATCAATGTTGATTCAACAACAAAATTGAAATTCAAGGGTATCAATGGAATTGGAGGAAGACAAAGTAAACCCAAATTCCAATTGAATGATATTGTACGTATAAGTAAATACAAAAATATTTTTGAAAAGTCTTACACTGCGAATTTTACCACGGAGCTATTCAAGATTGTTAAAATTAATAAAACCATCCCAACGACTTATAATCTTGAAGATATGAATGAACAGCCGATTAGAGGATATTTTTACGAAGAAGAGTTATTACGAACCGAGAATCCTGACGTATATCTGATTGAGAAGGTGTTGAAGAGAAGAAAAAATAAAGTAAATGTAAAGTGGTTATGCCTTCCTAGCGAACAAAATTCTTGGATTGATGAATCAAATATGGTTTAAATGTATATAATAGTGAGTTTTATGAATAAAGTAATATTAAAGTTCATTATTGTTTTCATTTCAATTATAAGTATGTGAATTGAAAATTATTGCAGCGGTAAACATTGTCCCAGCCATTCGCAATGTTCTGTGTATACCAAACCAAATTAATTGTATACTCCATTCCCGCTTATATTTTTCAACTCACGATATTGAAAACACATTATCATTCCCAAAACTAATCGCCGTCACTTTGAAATGCAGTATCCAACTCTTTTTGCCAATTATCTCTCACTGATAATGCCGTCTCATAAAGCTTAGTCGACTCCTCAAGCTCAGCCTGAGCTTGCATTCTCGAAGGTTGACGGAATTGCTTATCTTTACCAATTTTTGAACGGAGTTCATCAGCATCTTTAGACATTCTAGCCAATTCAACCTTCGCTAATGCAATCTTGGCATCTAATGCTTCAAGAGTTTCATTATTAGCATTAATAGCTCGCTCCACTAGAGTGCCACCAAGATTTAGCCAAAGCCTCGGTAGATAATAACATTATCCTGAGGTGGGTTAAAGGGCACGAAAGGAGTAAAGGTAATCGCATTGCCGACTCTTTAGCCAAGGAAGCAGCTGGACTAAGAATTTTAGGACCAAGTGGCACCCACGGCCTGATGACATCGACAATTGCGGAACTAGTCAAATGTTACACCCATGCTCAATCTTTAAAGAGATGGGATGAAATCAAAGGATGTAATCTTGCCAGGATCACCTTGGGCGACCCTGGGAAGCTGGCGCCGAAGAAATATCTGGCGATGACCAGGAAAAATCTACGCCTTACAGTAGGATTTCTGACTGGCCACTGTCAGCTAAGGAAACACATACATAATATGGGGCTAGTGGACACACCTCTATGCAGGATGTGTGAACAGGAAGATGAGACTGTCAGGCATATCCTGTGCGAGTGCCCGGAGTTATCGTCAATAAGAGAGTGTGTGTTCGGCGAGTCTTGGCCTACACCTGCCGATATAAAGGAGATGTCTCCCAGCGACCTGTCCACCTTCCTGGAAAGGACTGGATGGACGACGACCTAGGAGGACAACTCCTCGGGAGGATGTACAATGGGTCACATGTGGCCTAAGTGCGTGGGCTTACACTCACCCTCCCTACTCTACAGATACAGATACAGAATAGCTCGCTCACTCTCTTCAAGTTCAGCAATGGTCATCTGTGCCTTTACAAGACGGCATTTCGCTTTCCTTTTCATTTCCCCAAACCGATGGAGGGGACTGAAAGAAGATAGCGGTTCAGCTTTCAAATCACTCTTCATTTCTTTAGGAGTACCTTTTGGCTTCCTCTTCGATCTGTCACTTTTCGTTGCGGGTTTATTCTGTCGCACAACACTTTTGGATTCCTTCTTTTCTTTAAAGTCAGTGACAATCGATGAAGATGCCTTAGTAACCTTCCTCTTGATTGTTCTTGATTTCTTATCAACACCAAGAGGAAGGGTAGATGAAGAGTGTTTGAGTGATGATAATTGCGAAACGATCGGATTTTCAATAATAATTTGCTCATTTGGTTCTGGTACATCTGCAAAGTTAACGAAGTCGTTAATATCAAAATCATTTATCGAATCTTGACTCGATAAATGTAATACTGGAATATTTTCAAAATCAGTCTGATCGATATCAACAAGTGGTGAACCATCTTCAGCAATCAATAGCGGCATAGAGCTCATGATTATTAAGGTCTGAGGAATGATATGTGATAGCAATAGAATATGGATAGGAAAGGTGATGATGTTACTGAGACCTCACCATTTATAGAAGAAAATAAACTAGCGCATGCGCTCTTTCATCAACTGGCACATGCGCTCTCTCACTAAACTATTCACGCATGTAACAATCTTTGTCATTTAAGAGGAAAACTTTGTGTTGCATGCATGTATTTTTAAATGTTAGAAAATAATACAAATAAATTCAATATATATATATATATATATATATATATATATATATATATATATATATATATTGAATTTATATATTCCTCAATAGTTGTTGCTCGTGCGTCAAACACCAACATTGAAAAAAATGGAGTCTCCTATTGGGGTAGAGTTGACCAACCTTCTCACACAGATCCCAAGTACTTCTACATGCATTGCATACATGATTCCAACAATTCATGGAATATGTATCACAACGCAAACAACGTTGCAGTGGAGTTGGAACGGCAGCACAGGTACCACAAATATTACTACAGATACCTATATTGTTAAATATTATAGGTTCGGAACACTTCAGACACTGTAACTGTTGTTGACGATAATCCGATTTTGTTCGCTTCGGTGGATGAGAAGGAGGCGATAGTTGAATCCGCAACACGCAATCACTACACATACCAGTACATGGATTGATTGAATCCTTAGGTCTACTTATTTGACAAAAGTAGCACACAATAGCTCCTGCAATCATCATTGGGTAGACACACACTTTTGGTTTTTCATTCCACTCTTTTGGAAACGGCATTTTACTAATTCGATTAGAAATATTAAGAGATGACTAACAGAAACTCTGAATGCTCTTTCCTATACCTACGATCTCTATTTATACAAATCAACATCATGTGAAAGTATAGTGGGATAACTTCTCCTACTCTTCCACCCTAAACGAGTCAAGTGGGAGTCGCAACACTACCTATATAAGTCGACTTGCAAACCTAGAGTTCATTCATTCACTCTGCAACTGTGAGAAAACGTTAAGATGAATACTCAAAAAATAGTTGCTGCATTAAACAGAATATCTGCTATTGATACAAATAATTGGATAGAAGAGACAGATGATGAGGATGTCAACATTCCGCTAGAGGAAGTGATACTTGAATAAGGTGTTGGAGTTGAAGAAGGTGTTGGAGTCGATGAAGTGGAGATTGATCTTGAAGTCAACGAAGTTGAAATTGAGGCTGAGAGCGATGAAGATGAAGACATGGTCGTTGAGCTAGTCGTGGATGGTGAAGGTGAAGATGAAGGGGTTGTAGCAGACTCATCTGAAGGTGATAGCGCTTTGAGAATCGGTCACCGAATGCTCAACATCACCGATACCTTAGAAGATCCTGCCGATTTATATTGCGTGATGAATGCGCATGTGCAGATCGAAACGATTGATAGCAGCATAAAAAAGTTATGTTGGTGCTGTTTCCGATTTTATTCAATAAGGAACAATAACGGTGGCTGGTATCAACACGTTAATATCCACGATACGGTCTTTATGATGGAGATGGGTCAATATTGGTGTGAGGCATGTGAAAGACCGCTTACGAATTTCACGAGAGTATCAGCTTGCGTAATATGCAATAATGTGAAACCTGTGGCAGAATAACCCTGGACCTATTGGTCAAAAAAAAAACAACAGCCCTTTTCATGGCTACATTATTCACACAAACAGTAGTTAGTTGTATTAGTATTCATAGATTATATGACAAATGAATACTTTGACTAATAAAAAGTCTAAGTTGGAAATTTGTTAGTCTTTGAATATCTATACATTATATGACAAATAAATTACTACTTTGACTGAAAATTTGAAATTCAGAATTTGATAGTCATTGAATATCTATGCATATGATGAGTACTACTTTAAATGAAAGTTGGCATTTTGTCAATCATTGTATGCATATAATGATGGATACTTTCACATACATATATTTCGTTTGAGATTATAATGTTAACATAATGTTAACAATGGTATGAATCTATTTCTGTTTGAAAGTATAATGATAGCTCTGAAAAGAGCTATTTTTTTTGTTGTTTCAGTCTTTAATTGTAGCCCTGAAAAGGGCTGTTATTTTTTTATTAATCCATGCAATGATATGGACTAACGCTCCCCATCATCAGAAACAATAATTATGGTATCGTCATCTGAATCAGATAATATACTAATGATATCATCCCCATAGTCATCTGAATCAGATGATATACTCATGATGTCGTCGTCGTCATAATCATCTGAATCAGATGATATACTAATCACATCTTCCGCATTGTTATCGTCAACAGCATCTATGTCGTCCTGAATACCTTGTTCCACTCGTTCTGCGAAATCATCAGGAAGATCATAGATTCGCTGCAGAAATTGAGCGAAGGTTGTACTCAAATGATCAGACGTTGAATCTATTTCATGTACTTGGATGGGTCCTGTACTCGACATTGTGGAAGAATGATATAGAACTGGGATTGTTGCTATATTTATATTGGAAGAAATGAAACGGAGGGGGTGAAGTGTAAATGTAGAACAGTGTTTGAGATTCGAAAACATCAAGAATGAAACTCTGAGCGATTATTAGGAGAAATTCTTAGTGATTATCATGGAAAAAAAAACTAATAAGAGGGAGAGGAAGGGAGGAAGACACTGCCCCAGCCTCGCAGTGCCTCGTGTACACCAACCAAAAAGTGTGTACTCCGTGGAAGGAAAGGAAAGGAAATGATGGAAGAAACGAGTAGATGATTATATGTCATCATCGGAATTGAGGACATCATCATCGATCAGGATTGGGGATGGCGGAGGACTATCCTCGATGTGGATAGGGGATGGTGGAGGACGTCTAACGTCAAGCTCGTCATCAGCATCGTCGCCAGAGTCGTCGTCGTCATCATCGTCGTCGTCGCTGCTCATTGGGACAATGTCATCATAATAAGGGTCCCACCATCCGTCAGGATCCGGATATTCCGAATCGTCCAAGTGTCCTTCGTCACTGCCAGTGACATGTTGAACTTGCATCCTGATGTCGTGATCCTGGTATTCATATGGCAGACTGTGTGGTTCCGTGGTGGAAGAGACTAGCGGTACCTGGCTGTTATCCCAGTAATTGAAGTTGTACCCCTGGTCTGGGCAGCTATAGGGTTCGGAGGTTGAATCGGGTTCCATCTCGATGTTAGCTGATCAACTGAATGTTTCATCAGATGATTCCTACTTTTATACTTTTGAGAGGGAGAGGGAGAGGAGTGGGACATTGAGTAGGGGTAAATTGCAAAGTGACATTAGACATATTCAATGAGTAGGGGTAAATTGCAAAGTGACATAAGACATATTCAATGAAAGAGATACTTGAATGGATAAAATACAAATGAAATATACTTGTCGATTTCATTATGAAACATGTCTATTTTTTTATTTTTTGAATTTTTTTCACATGAAATTATTTACAAGTGATTAGAGAACACAAAAATTGATGTGAGGTATTTGTCTAAAAGAACTTGGAATTGAAATAAAAAAAAAATAATAATAATAAGAGGAAGTGAAGAAAAATGCTCCAACCATCGCGTTGTTCAATGTGTACCAAACCAAAAAAAAAACAATGTACACCCTTTATTTCACTTCCTTTTCATTTATTTAATATAAACTTAACAAATATAAACTTAAAACTACCATAATTAAATTTTCCTAACTAACCTAAAACTAATCTTATATTTACACTTAATCTATGGATAAGTGTCCATAAAAGTCACTAATCTTTTATAAGTCTCTATCGAAGAGGTCTCCACTTCACACCTTTCCTCCAGAGATGCAATATCACGATCAAGTTCAGCCATTTCTTTTTCCAATTCTCTACGTCGCTTAACCTTGTCACCGTTTATGCGGTTCATGTTAGCCAACGCGACCTCACTCCTTACATCTCTGCAGAAAACCACTCAACTTTTCACTAACCTCTCCGATAGGCTGTCGCACTACTTGTGGCACCAACCCCTCAGGATCCGCCGGTGTCGCTGGCAGCGGTGGTAGTCGCATCACCAACGGAGACAATATCACTAACTCCGGAGAAGGAATCCTCGGAGTTTCCACTGCTGCTGCTGCTGGTGGTGGTGTGGAGGCCCTCTTATGAGAGGTCGACCAAATACCTGCATAAGGATTAGTCCTATTGCAAGTAGCTCTGTACTTAGAAATAGGACCAACCCTCGCTGCAGGTCGTTGGCAAACCTTCTTCACAGCCCTGACTTCCTCCTCCTCCTCCTTGAATAAGTCAGGGCTAGGAGATCCGCACCTAACTCGCGAACGCGAAGTGGTTGCCTGGTCACCCGGCACCGCTCCCGAAGATGCTGCCTCCTCCTGGTCAGCGGACACCGGCAGAATAGACGCCACAGCATTATTTACCTCCTGTGTATTGGTTGCCATTCTGAAAAAGAAAAAATAATACAAAATTAGTTAATATAAAAAAATAACATTCTTAATTTACTTACTCAAATGTCAAGTTGGTCGTTAGAAGCTACTCCGTTGTAGTGGAGTGGACTGCTCTCGATGAGATGACTTGTCGAACTGAACGTTGTGGAGTGCTCTCCGGAGGGTATCGACTTCGATGCGTGAGTGGTGGGAAAATGGTGGGAGCGCGCATGCGCGTTGAGGGTAGGGGTGTACATGCGCAAATGTTGGGAGTTGTGGGGCGGGGCTTCGGGGAGGGGAGGGCGGGGCTTAGGAAAGGGGGCGGGGCTTCGGGAAGGGGGCGGGGTCTCCGAGAAGCGGGTGACGACGGGGGGCGTGGCCCTTAGGGGTCACGCCCACCGCCTGGGCTCCGCCCAGGTGGGTGGGGCCTTCGGCCCCTGGTAGGCGGGACCTCTGCCTCCTAGTAAACGCCCGCTTCGCGCGCGCGGAATGCTTCCACCATTCGTTCCTAACATAATATCTAACCGAACACCTAACCTAACGTATGTATGAACCTACCTTAGTCTAACCTAACACCTAACCTAACGTATGTATGAACCTAACCTAGCCTAACCTAATCTAGTAAGCTAACCTACAGTAAGTAATAATCTAACCTAACACCTAACCTAACCTAACATATGTATGATCCTAACCTATAGTAACCTATAGTAAGTATTAACCTAACCTAACGTAAGTATGCAGCTAACCTAACGTAACTATTAACCTAACCTAACGAGGGAATACATTCACCATGTTGGTTCCATTAATACATCATCAGTTGGTTTTGGTTTTGGCTGTTTTATTCTAACATTTGGATTAATGTTCACTCCTGGATATCCCAGTCCACCTGATGATGATGGCCTGACTTTATAGTTTCTCTCCAAAACTTCTTTATGGTTTTTCTCCAATACTTCAACTCTCTGTTCCAGTACATCATACTTTTTCATTGTAGTCCCTGTTATGTTTGACATAGCATCAAATTTTTTATTTGTAGACGCTGTTATGTCAGACATTTTTATGTCTACATCACTTGTAAGTTTGTCAAATTTACGAGTGAAAGTTATCCGAGCCTCTGCAATTTTATCGTCAAATGCTTGCCGGGCGTCCCGAGCAATATTGCCTATTGTGGATTGTATTGCAGCTTGTAGGGCTAGAAGTATAACTTCCTTTGCTCCATTAATTTCCCCCTCAAGATATGATACAGTTACACAATCACTCTTGTCAATTGGTTCGCTTGTATTTTTCAATATTTTTCTTTGCATGTCATAATGACCATCTTTTGTTAATTTAAAACCAATTCCGGGAGGACCTCGAATGACATTACCACCCAATTTTCTTTTTCTACCAAACTTATCGATTGTTTTAGACATTGTGAACTCTACGATGATCCTTTTCAAACTGATATTTCTTTCATTTACGTTATGCTATATACTTTACAGTAATTGGTTAGGAAAATAGAAATGAAACAAATAATATTTTTATCATTTTTTATTCATCTAAGTAACTTGGTAAAAGTGATACATATACAATACATAATACAATAATCACAAATAATCACAAATAAGAATGTTCCGGTTTGAAGGAATAAGCAATAATACTTCGAATTATAATTCAATTATTCATCTCTACAGTCAACAAATCGATTAGTTGGTCTAAGGCGCTCTCTTGAGAAAAAGAATGAACGATTTCAGACACCCAACGAATGTTATCATTAGGATCATTTCGATAAAACTCTATATCGCTATGACCCCATGGAAGAGTTCGAGTGGTATTCGGAATGATGAATCTCTTGTCGTCATGATACGATAAAGCGACTTTATTTTTCAATTCAGTGTAAATATCATGCAATACGCTTCTGAACGAGTTCATCTTCCTGAATATCATACCTCCCTCTTCAATGATTTTTTCATAGTCTTCACATGTCAATTCATTCTTTATAACAGATCGTTTCACACCTTTGGCCTTCTTCAGTTCACCATCAACAGATTTCACGTAATACGCTTTAGCACCTGTACCGTAAAAGCTGATTATTGGATCATTTGGGAATTCATCTTTGAAATTACCCAGAACTGACTTTGTCACTGGAATATTGAATTGGTTTCCTATTTTATAATTAGATGTATCGAACTTATTTATATTATTTTTGATGAATTCATAGAAATTGTCTGTATTTACTTTGAGAATAAGGGAGTCGGTATCAGTGTAGAGTAAGGACGCATCTTCTCCAAACTGTTGTTTGATACATCCATAGAAAAAATCATACATAACTGTTTTAGATAATTCTAGAATGGAAAATCCTAAATATAGTGGTTTATCATAATGAACTTTTACTCTAGCCAATTGAATGGCAACAAAATTTTCTGTAAAAATAAAGCAGTTTTTAAAATTTGGTCGCGATATGAGACAACTAGCACCTATAGTTCTTTTTATATTTTCCCAATGTGTAATGAGTCTAACATCAATTCTATTGTCTACGTTTTCCATTGTTTTTCCATAGACTGCATTATTAATTAGTTTGTAGAAATCTTTTTCAGATTTGTTATTAGACCTATTACGCATTTCAGTATTCAAATCTATATAAGGCTTCATCCAACATGATTGCTTAAACTTCAATACTCTATGTGTGTTCATCACTATCAAACCATGATTGACAGCTTGCTGTAAGTTTCTATAGTGAACAATATATTTTCTTTTGTCGTTTAAATTTGGAATTAATTTGGGAACTTTCGATTTTGCATATGGAGGTATCAAACGTTCAACTAAGAATGGTAAATCGGAATGTTTATCATGAAGTTCTTGGGGATAATGTATATCCACTTCCAATACATATCCATAGGGACTATCAATATCCACATTCATTATATCAAGATTGAGAATTTCATGAGGTGCTAACCATGAAAATTCACCTGTTGGTAATGGTTGCGACATGCTATGACCATATAGATTTGTTGCATCCAAATATGAAATGAATGAAGATGGTGTCACCTCACAAACCACAAGAGGAGACTAAATCATCTGTCGGTAACAAATAAGACAGATGGGTATCCGCGGCTAAGCTAAACAGTGGAGACGGGAGTGGGTTAAACAACTTAGCAAATTTCAAATAGATCTTAATGGGCGCCAGGTAAATTTAATCCTCCAGATACCCTAAGTAACTCACAATATCAATAACTTACCAATTAATATTGGAAATAAAAGATAAAGATCCCCAATATGATTTATTCAGTAATCCTAACTTACATGGATTAACCAACAACGCTTCTAAGACAACAATGCAATATTCACACTACTACGCGATGTTCAAATGTCAATACACGAGCGCGGTGTATATAACCACGAAATCAATCAGCCATAAATTACGATAGTAACGACGCTCAAAAAAAACTACAATACGTCGAGTAAAACTACCACGAAAATTGAGTAGGTGAAATCGTAAATACTAGTATCGGATGGTAAGACAATCTCGTTAGCGTCACGAGAGCTCAGGCGTAGGCGCATCGGTGTCAACAAGCAATCGTGAAAGGAAGAATATACCTCAATTTCCGTTTCACAAATATCTATATCAATCAGGTATCAATAAACGATAAACAACACTATATCAACAGGTATCAATAAACATAAGGGCAAACAATTATTTGAATATCTCAGTATAGCACAAATTTTCAAATAAATCAATTATAACTTGCGTGCTCCTTTTGGGCCACCCGGTATATGGTGTTAGGCTACCCCGTAGTTCGACGGAGATGGATCACCCTGTAGCACCGGTGGATCACCCTGTAGTACGGCGGAGATGGATCACCCTGTAGCACCACCAAGATAGATCACCCTGTAGGGCACGACAAGCTGGACCAGTAATGGATCACCAAATAAGATCCAGAAAGATAAAAAAACTTAAGAAGAAGAAAAAAAGGAAAGGAGAAGAAAAAAAAAGGAAAGGAGAAGAAGAAAAAAAAAGGAAAGAAGAAGAAAAAAAAACCCTACGGAAGAAAATTCTCAATCAGAATCAGATAAAAACAAGGTGAGATTCAACCCCCATTCAATAGGACTATTTGACTAATCAATACCCCTGGTATATTTTCATTAAGCAAAGTAGCAAGATAACAAGAGTATATTTTTGGGTGCCCTGTATAACCATATGACCCGTAAAAATCAAGACAATTGAATGAGTGTTGAAACCTCTCTTCAAAACTAATAATCATTTGAGATATAACGATGGAATCAGAAATTACCAAACTCATCAAAAACACATTTAATGGTAAAGTTCTTACCCTGGCCAAGGGGTTTTCTATACGTTTCTTCGTGTGCGGTGTTCTGCACGGAAGTCCTACTGGGACTTGACGAGTGACTGAGGGCCTTCTGTTTCTTATGAATCTAGAGACGAGAAACGAAGGTTGTAGAATTGAAGAGGTGATATCATAGCTAAGACCACATGAGAGATGCGACAGTGATTCAGACATACCTAATTTCGGAAATCCTTCCACCTGGCACGAGTTCGGTAACCACCACAAATCCTCAAAAGAGCTTAAGTTTCAGACTGCAAATATCCACACCAAAATGACCAATCAGTCTTCCACTATACAATCCTGACTTGTAGAAATAATCCCCGTGAAGGATGGCACAAATACAACCAAATATATCCTACAATCAGTCTGATGGTACGCTTTGAACTCCGAACCAAGCTCATCGAAGGCCAACTTCCGAATACTCCGAGACTGCCACATCTGACAGCTAACCAGTTGTTGCCACAGTGCGTCCAACCTACCCTACAAGCACCAAGGGGGCGCTGTGCACAACATCATAAATCTATCAATTCCTCCACAGCCACTTGAGACAATATCAACAAGTCCATGACCCATCAAAACTCCTTCTCAAAGCAATGCAACCCTTAAACAACCCTTGACAACTTGAGTAACCGATCAATCCCTCACCCGTGAACAACTGTAGAACTAGTTCGGTGTAAGTCGACGGAACGACGCTACGAAAGTTCGGCAGATGTCAACCAACAGCTGTCTCTTAACCTTGTATATAATAATGTTTACAAAAGTATTCACTCCAACCTATTTTCAACTATTTACCAATCCTTATTTATGCGATGGAATATAAACATATAAGGTAAGTCGTCACATCTTTCCCATCCAGTACGAATATTTGAACATTCATCTTATGCAGAATATTCACCGAAAGTATCAAACAGTATTCAGAAACCAGAGCTAACTAATATTGTTTTTCAGGAGATATGGCTCTAATATGTCAGTAAACCTTCTGGAAGTGATGAATAACAATCTATGCAAGAAATATTCTCGGAAAGGTGTAGGGAATAAGGCAGACAACGGCTGAAAAAAAGATAGGTGAAGAAAACTGAGAACCAAACAATAACAACTATTTCAACCTAGCGAGGAATTTCGGATCTCCAACGTCGATTGGCAATAGGAGAATGCGTAAGTACTGGTCAAAGCAGCTAGTCAGGGAGCATACATTTATTCTTATACATTTCAGGTATGGTTTTCTATGGAACGGAAGATTCTCATTACTATGATGTTAAATGAATAAAATCAACTTGTAACTGAATTACATTGTTAATATCCTTTGAATAAAAATCTTAAAAGGTAAAGTAGTGTTTTGAAAGGTCACATAGGAGCAGTATTGATCTAATGCTAAATTGAAACGTAACAATGGTTCATTTGGATTATAATCCGGTAAAAATGTATTGTTTGCTTTATGTTTCCTTTCACTACATTGACTTATTCCACCACGAATACCTTTTTGAAGGAAGTGAACCATATCAATATCAGTTAGTAAATCCAATTCAATATTAGTATATTTCAACATGGCATCCCACGATAATCCGGGTGCAGTGAAGTATTGTGCCGGATCCAATTTATATTTATCAACAGATATATTTCTAAAGTTTTCAAAAATGTCACATAATAGTAACACATCTGACTTTAAATATAAATCAGAGTATTCACCCAAATCCTGAAATAAATTCCAAACAAGTTGAGCTCTCCCATAATCATTATCTGATATATGTTCACAATTGAGTTTATGATAAAATTGATTTTTGGTTGGAAGTCTTGGATGATTCAGTTTTTCGATGTCATCAACAAAACTATAAGGAAATACACCTTTCTTTCTCATCAAATTGAAATTTTCAATTTGTTGGAAATGTTTGCGCATCTCGATACACTGATCAGATGTTAAATTTGCACCTAAATTCTCCAAAGAACTAGGCATGAATCTGAAACTATCAATGAATCTCATTTTCAAATAATTCTTCTTCACCCTACCATCTTTATCCGTATAGGAGTGTGTAAAGAGATGTTTTGTGAAAGATATATATTTCTCATTAGTTTGTGGGATGACATCCACTTTATCTTTGTTTTTATACAATTCCTTTATGAATAAATGACAATCATATCCACTGAGATTGTGAAAAATTATAGGAATGAAATTTGGCAATTTAAAATTCAAATTACAAGATGAATGAGCAGCAGGGGACCTTTTTTTTCCTATGAGGTGACAATGATCCCTCACTTCGACTTCGCCATCATTAAATTGTTTGGAACAAATGCCACAATTTGTGGCAGAAGCAAACTGTTCCTCTTCCTCAGGAGTTTGTACATCCATAGGAATAGGAAACCTGAGATGATTTTCATAAATATTTTTCAAATCATCTTCGATTTTGCTAACGAATTTCTGGGCTGCATCCACACCCCTATACGAAACAAATTTTGATAAATCATCATTGTATGAACATTTAATCAAATAAGCAAATGAATAAGGCTCATGTTTGAATGTCTTGATCGAATACGAGTATTCAGGATTTGGTTTAGTGGTTTGAATCGGCTTCAGTACTGATTCAAAATCGGCATACACTACAAATGGTACCTTCATTTGTTTCTCAAAGTTTTCAAAAGTTAGTATATTTTCAGGTACCGTTTTCCCATATTTATTGACTTTGAAATTGGTTGATGGTGTTGTAGTACTCAAGTGATTACAATCATTTATCTTATGACGTTATAGTAATTGTTCATTAGAAAAATATAATAAACAGCCATCACAAAAATATTTCTTATGTTCATGAGCCGATAATTGGCTTGAAACTAATCTTGAAAGATCTTTGATCCAACAATAATGATTATTACCGAAATCATCTGTGATAAGTAACAAATTGACATGTCTTCTAAGTCTTCTCTGAGAGTAACGTAATGGTCCAATTATTTCATACATTATTTTACCCTTCTCGAATTTACTTTCTAAACCGTACACATTAACTGAAATATCATTCTTCTCTTCAAATTTCACAATATCCTTCAACTTTACCGGAAAATTCATACCTGTTACATCTATGACTGTACTGAAATGTGGATACGATGAAACTTCTGACGTTCTATCGATGGCAGGATGTAGTGCTGAAGTGATAGCCCATGCAAAACAATGCTGATCTTCATTACGGACATTAACCACGGCCTTCCTACGCTCGATACATTCAGGCAGCTTCACATATGAACATCCACTGAGCGGGTTGTATTTAAATACAAAACAAAATTACTAATCCATCCAATTAAAACTTGGTAGAAATGTTTACCTGAATCACGTTCCTGGAATTCTGTAGTTTGAGCGATAATCCCATTTCGAAATCCATTAAATAAGGAATTCAAATCAGTAGATTGATCAACTGTTCTATTCTGTGAATTAAATGATTTGGTTTCCTTCAGGTCTTGTGTTTGTTGAATATAACTCCCAAATACTTCCATATTCACTTTGATGATTTTGTGAACCCTGATGGCCGATTCCAATAATTCTATAACTTTCTGCCTGATTTCATTAAAGAATAACATGTAATCGGTGGAAACAATGGAACTCTGCACCCTGTATGTCGCAATCCGACGTTTGAAGGCGCTCTTTATAATTTGAACACCATCACTGAATTGAACACATGTATTATTCTTATGTTGTAGAGTTCATTACTCTGCCACACGTCGTGGAGTGAACATGTCGCTCTCTAGCCGTTGAACGGTTATTGCTGTGACGTCACTCCACTACTAACTTGGTGCCCTCACACCGATGGAGCATTCATTACTTGGAGGATCTTCGAAGTATGCAGACGTATGTTTGTACATAGACAAACATGCACATGATGAAACCCTGTACCGTGCATTCTCCTACATACACACATACACACAAAATCTCATATGAAAAAAAAATCTGAACGATCCATGCACCAGACACTTCAAGGTCACAACGCCTTGACTTCACTGCACAACAAATAAAAAGCAAATAACACGTCATATTGGTGGGGGAAGGATTAGAACCGGGAAAAAATTTCTGAACGATCCATACACCACACCCTTCAAGGTCACATCACCTTGACTTCACCAAACAACAACCAATAAAAAAGCAAATAATACGTCATAGTGGTGGGGGGAGGCTTAGAACTGGCTCAACTCTCCTACTAGTTGCCCATGACGAAAAAATTTTTACCTACACTTTTTTTTCATCGAAGTTATCGATGGACAATTCATCCCTCTGTTTATCCTATTATATATAATAAGAATCATTTTCACATCCTTTTAATGCACAGTTATGAAATGTTGTCATAATATGAATTTAATGGTGATGAGGTGGAGGTAATGACTGCAAGCAACAGCGAACAATGATCAAAAACGAGTCATAGAAATTGGTTTGAAAGCTGCACGTGAATACCAAGAAGCTGAAGGAAAAAAAGGTACATAATTACGAAACTCAAAAAGGCTGTGTTCTACTGTAAATACCTATATTCGCAGGTTCTTCTGCAATTATGACTTTATCCGGTGCAAAAGCAATCAACAAAACAAAAGTGAGCAGAACTCAATCAGTTGAAGCCATTTGGTATAATGAAGCATTGGATACGCTTCAGAAAAAATTGGTAGGGAAATATATTTGGGGCCTTATCGAAACGGTTTAAAGATATATCTCAAATCGTTTAATCATTTACTGAAACAAATTACTGAATACCCTTTTTCATAAACGTATTTTTTCCTCGACTTTTTGAGTGAAACAAACTCGGTGAGATTTTGATCCAATAACTTGAACATAGTTCGATGTGGTTTCGCCTTTCGATATACAAGTTTAAATACATTTCCGATATCCTAACACTGTTTCTATCATATTTGTAATACATTTGTATCATATTCCTCTTTTCTTCATTCGTGAAAGCCATTTTTCGCCAAAAATTCAATGACTTGCACAATAACAAAATGTCATTGAGTATAACAAATTGAAAGTCAAATTTCGAAATTTCAAAGTCAGAGCCTATTATGATAAGAATTAATTTTTTGCAATAACTCCAGTTTTTCGAAAAAGAATGATAACTTATGGTACATATTGGAAAGATGAAATCTTGTTCTATTCAAAACAGAAAGAATCCAATGTATCGCCCATAAAAAAATTTTATGATGTTAGTCGGAAGACGAAACGTTGGATGGCAAATATGAAAACACCATTATGTGGCAGGAAAAACGTGGCAATGTAAAAGTGTAATTTATTTTCGAATCCTTCAAAAAATAAAGCCAGAAAAAAATGTAAACCATTTTCCGATATTTCAGTTTTTCCGGATATCTCCGGATATACTCGGATTTTCAGAACTTTCTATACGGCTAATTGTAAATCAGGTAAATGCGCAACTTTGCCCCAGTTTAATCATCTTCGTATCTCTCATAGTTTCCGAGATCCCAATGGCGAGTATCGAATTTGAAAAACTCTATATAGGATAGAAAATAACTTTTATTTAATTTGTATTTGTTACGACTGGTTTCAGTGTATCATATCATTCTTAAGTAAAGTGACGCAGTTTGAAAAACAAATCCTCAAATGTACAATAATATAGTCAATGTAAGCTAGGTTGATTAAACCGGTACCAAAATAACAAAACTGTTACCTGAATCATCGATAAGCACCTGAGACACCAAAACAATAACTATTTAACTTCCATAACAATCTAAATTACTGAGTATTGATTCAAAACACCACCTAGTTGTCAAAATCCACAAATTCAAAAGGAGAGAGCTGCATAATAATTCTAGCTGGTCATTGTTGGTCAATATACAGGGTGTTTATCGATCATGCAGCAAAAATTCAAAGGATTATTCCTTGGAGTTTTATGAGGACATTTTCGAAGACACAGAGCGAAAAATTATTTCGGCAATAACAATTTATAACCAAAAATTACATGTAATGTTTCTTAATCTACAGGAACTGTAAATCAAGATTAGATTAAGATCGGGGGGTAAATGATTACCCCCCGCTCGGATGTAAGAATCCAATCTTCTCCTCATCAACTCCCGAACTCTTTCAAAAACACCAAAATCGTTTCTGCAGCTGTTTGAAGTAATCAGAATGTTGTTGATAGGAACCAACCTACTTGGTAGGTCCAGTATAGAACGCTATACTTTTATTTCGTCTGCGTTGATAATTTCAAAATTATCAAAATTATCAAAAATTGTTGATAGGAACCAACCTACTTGGTAGGTCCAGTATAGAAAATTATCAAAAATTGTTGATAGGAACCAACCTACTTGGTAGGTCCAGTATAGAACGCTATACTTTTATTTCGTCTGCGTTGATAATTTCAAAATTACCAAAATTGTTATTGTCGAGATTCTTTTTCGCCCCGTGTCTTCGAAACAAAGCGTCCTATCAAAAATCATGAGGTGACAAAATATTCTTAGAATAGTCCAAGAAATAGTCCTTCAATTTTTGCCGCATGTTTAATAACACCCTATATATCAGTGTCAATAGATAGTCAACATGGCAACCGTTGATGCAGAAAGAAGAAAGTTAGATAAACTCGAGAACAGTGAATCAAATGAAATTATACTTACGAGAAAAGTGACAACTGAACTCAAAACTAGTGATAGTGTATGTATTTTCATTGAGGATAATGAGATGTGTGTTCGATGAGCGAACACAATACAAATTCACTTAATAATAATTATAATATCCGGGGAATATTGAATCCGTTGTGGGGAACGAGAAGTGCCGAATTCATTGGAACTATTCGTTCCCCACCCTCAGGCTCATACAAGCTAATAAGCCTGATGTAGTCCTTCTCGACCACCAGACCAAAACGATATTTGTCGTGGAGTTTTCAGCTCCTGGCGAGACGAATATTGTCAGAAAAGAGGAGGAAAAACGGATAAAAAATCGAGATTTTCTCTTCGAACTCCGCAAACTCTATCCAGATCACTCTGTCAAAATGGTTGTTCTGATTTTATTGGAGTCCTTGGTGGAATGATGTCCTCTCTACTCTCGAATCTTAAAATCATACCGGCTTGCCGCACTAAGGCAGAAATCTTAGTCTCACAGATGCAGAAGGCTGTCATTCTTGGCTCACTGCGCTTGCTCAGGGCACATGATTCTCGGTCCTAATGATCACTTACCCCACGGTGCGGGGGGTGGTCATTGGTTGATAATGCTGGCGCGCCCTCCCGAATGTATCGGGGCTTCGGGGGATAGGGCCTGACCAGCGCACACTACGGTGAAAAAAAATATTGTCATTTATTTCCTTAAGACAGTTACAAACCATATAGAAAAAGTCACTTGTTTACATTTAAAATACAATAATACTAATACTAAATAATTTATTTCACCGCAAATTGTCACGACAAATATTCATCCAGTTTATAAAAACACTGTTCTGTCAAAAAGGATTTCAAATTATAGTTGAATGATTGTTTTGTCATGCAGTTTCTCACATTGTATATTTTAGGAGCCATATGACTGGGAGATTGGTGAGTTATTTTGAATTTTTCGAATGGAATTGAAAAATTATTCTTTTGTCTTGTATTGAAACTATGATTTTGTTTATTCCTCACAAAAATTTCATCATTATTGTCGAATACTAGCATACTCAACTTTGATATGACTAGACATGGTAATGTTAATATTTTCAGTCTCTTGAATATATCTTTGCATGAATCAGTCTGTGAAAGACCCGTCATTGATTGTAAAATTCTTTTGTGTGCCACGAAGATATCTTTTGCTTGGGTGGATAAACCCCAAAATATCACACCGTACCGTAGCCTACTTTCAACTTGTGCATAGTAGAGCTGTATCTATTGATCAATATTGAGTACATGCCGCAAATTTCTAAATTGAAAGGCAATCGAATTTAATTTTGAGATTAGGTAATGGGAGTGAGCCTTCCAATTGACATTTTCATCTATTCGTAATCCTAAGAAAATTGTTTGATTCGAACTAGTTGAGATCATAACCTTTCTTTGAAATTCACCCTTGAACAACTGAAATGTGATGTAAAATGTGTGAATGTCGAGGTGGATTGTACCAAGAGGATCGTTAAGGAATCAGAATTGAAAAATAATGACAAACACCTGGTAATCTAGTCTGTTGAAAAATAAAAAAATTAATGATGGTGTTACCTGACCTTCTTACAAAGTAGAGGATCTGGTTAGTAAGCAAACTACTGTTAAAAATAGTTCAGAAAGTGTATTTTCTACTGAATTACATAAAAGTACTCGTAAAATAACTCAAGATGAAGTTATTTCGGCGATAGATAATGCTAAAACATCCATGAATCCAGGTAAAGATTGGAGTAGTATCTCTCGCAGAAATAGAAAACCTGCTGTTGAAGAATCCAACTCAGTGAACGAAACCAAAATGAGATAGACAATCGAATCCTTCTATGATGGTAATATAATTTGCTCTCTGGAAGTAGCTCTCAAGAAGTCATTTTTGCACGTTCACAAATTATACCCAGATATGACATACATGAAATCAATCATTTTTTCTCAAATAATTTTCCCAAAGTGAAAGTAGAAAAGCTTAATTCGATACACACCAAACTGTATTCCTCGTTCAAGGTCACCATTAATGAAAGTAGTTTCGAGAGAGCGAAACCATATATGTGGCCAGCTGATGCTTGGGTAAATTATTTTTTTTATTCAAAGATAATAGTCCACCAGCAGCTGTAAATAAATGTCGGGACGAGTCTCACTCAGAGAGGATCTGCAGGAGTGACAATTGGGTGAACATTCTGCACATCAATAACCAGAGTATTTCAAATAGAATTGGTGAGATTTTTTTATTTTCAAAAGATAACAACCATTAATTTCTGAGTTTTAGTGATCATTGGCTGGATGAGATCTGTTAAAAATTTCTCAACCTTCAATATTACTGTCTTGCGACTAGTTTTTGTAGAAATACTGGAGAGCATAGTAAAATGGCTATATTTGTTGGTGGATACATTGTATACAAATCTATTGTCTTGAGTAAATTCGGTAGCAAATTTCATGCAGAATTTTGTGGCATTGAGCTAGGTCATATGAACTATATATGCTATAATTGATGTATACAGATCATCTGGATATAGTGATTTCAATGTTTTTCTACATTATCCGAAAGAACTACTGGAGATATTATCGGGAAAATATGAAAATATATTCTTGATGGACAATTTCAATGTTAACTTCAATGACAATGGGTCCGATCTAATTATCAACTCGTTTGATCTCTGAGTAACGATTTAACAAAATGTGAACAAAGAACGAAAACAAAGACATGTTTTGACAATATTCTTACGAATGTTGATGATACATTTTATGAAGTTGATATAAGTGATACAGGCCTGTCAGATCACAAGGGACAATTCATAACAGTTCCCATAAAACCCTCTAAATGCGAAAAGAGGGTTCTGAGATGCAACTCCTTCAACTGAGTTCAAGAAGGAATTTCAGCTAATAAATTGCGATTCATTTTTCAAATACAATATAACTTTTGATATTGACACCCTCAAAAAATCCTTTCTGAACATTTCAGTGAATCTTTGTGATAAACATGTTCATTCAGTTGAAAAGGTTGAGAGAAAAAGAAACTCCCATAAAATTTCTCAATGATGACTTGAAAAAAATGCGTGATACTTAAGCGACTCTGAAAACTATCAGCGATGCAACTAAGTCTGACAAGAAAGAACAGGCTTATAAAGTTATTAGAAGAAAATATCGAAAGTGTAGAGCAAAGACAAAAGCCGCTTATGCTTATTGCATTTATTTATCTGACAACAAAAACAGAGAAATTTGATCAATCATGAGAAAAACAAATGAAGAAATGGAACTTTGCCTTCGACATCAGAAAATAAAAAGTGCTGCAACTTCCAAACTCATTTTTTTCTCTTCCCTGTCACTTCGCTGAAAGTCTTCAACGTAAAAATGCCTCCTCTACCTTCAACCCCCTTCGAATGACAGGTACAACCCCCACTTCTTTAAATAGGAAGTATAGGTTTCTGATAGGTATATCGTTTGGAAGGTCTCTTCATTCTCTATTCAAAAATGTCATTGCTTTCAAGTTTATTGCAACAATTAAGATAAAATAAATTAAAATCATCGAAATTCCATAAAATACACTCAAAAACTAAAATGCAAAACGTAATGGAATGTAGAATACAAAAAAAAATCGATGTTACCGAAACAGATGTTGGCAACATCTTAATCTCAAATAAAACTGTCTTCTAAAATTATTCAACATATCAGGCGTAACCGACCTAATCGCAATCGTACTTCCTTCTTTTAAGTCATTCAAATCTGAAGGTTCAGTTTTGTACACATTGCTCTTTACATATTCCCATAAAAAGAAAATCTAATGATGAAATATCAGGTGATCGCGCTGGCCATTCAATCGCACCTCGACTCCCTATCTCCCTATTAGTAGAAATTTTGAGGAATATAAAGAATAAAAATTCAACTGGAATAAAAATTATTCAAAATGTTTCAATTGAGGCACTGCAAACATCTCTAATCAACACCTGTTTCCACAATGGAATTTTTCCTAATTTTCTGAAAATATCCGTTGTCCTTCCATCATATAAAGGTGGAGATTCAGATGATCCCACGAATCTTCGCCCGATCTCTCTCATTCCAACTATAGCCAGAGTTATCGAAAAGCCAGTTTGGTTTTCAAAGCAATAAAAATACGCAAAATGCCATCTTTTCGTTTCTTTATGATATTTACTTCAAGTTCAATTCTGGTAGAGTAGCAGCTGCGGTCTTTTGTGATCTTTCTAAGGTGTTTGATTGCGTTGATCATAAGATCTTGCTAAGAAAAATTCACCAATACGGCTGCAGAGAAATGACGCTCAAATGGTTTGAATCTTACTTTTCAGGAAGGAATGAAAATAAAAAAGAAAAAGAAAATTTTGAGTGGTGTTCCACAAGGATCAGTTTTGGGATCCATCTTTTTCTTATTATATGTCAATGACATTGCAAATTTGAGCATTCCTGGAAATTTCACTCTTTTTGCTGATGACACGACGATATTGTGGAACAACAAAAACTCGAATGATTCACACAATGCAATATCTACTGATATGAAAACAATCAAGGAGTGATGTGATGCTGATTTGCTATCCTTCAATATCACTAAAACAAACATTTCATCATTAAGATGTGCTCTTGATGACCTGTCATTCGGTGATAACTTAGTGATCAGCAACGAGACTCAATCTAAATTCCTGGGTATTCACATTGACAACAAGCTCAAATTCATTGAGCATATCAAAAAAATTGAAAGTAAAATTTGTTCTGGATGTTATGCAGTGAGAGTAACTTCAAAATAAATTTGGGAATCAAAACTGCCAGAACGGTGTATTACGCCCTCGTTGAATCCCACCTTCGTTATGGAATACCGTTTTGGGGAGTATGCAATTCATCAGCACTGCTGTCTGTATTATTACTGCAGAAACGGGCTATCAGGTATATGTGTAAAATTAAACCTCGTGATTCATGCAGACACAAATTCACTGAACAAAATATTTCAACAGTGATTGCTTTGTTCATTTTGGAAACGATTTGCCTCATTTACAAAAATATGTCCCTATTTGAGGCTTCATACCATTCTTATAGCACCCATTATACCGCGTTGAAATTGTCAATTCCTCTAACAAATTTGGTCAGGAATTCTATTTATTACAATGGGGTCAAGATGTTTAATCACTTGCCCTCAGATATAAGACAGGTAAATTTGACCAACAAAATGTTTAGAATGAAAGTAAAAACTTTTCTGGCTGATAGACCTTAATATAATTTGCAAGAGTTCTATAATGATAAATTTACGTGACAAAATGTGCATATTTGAATTCAGGTTATATACGATTTTTGTTCATATTTTTGTTCTGATATAAATGTTTGTCTGGTTCAATGGGTGTGTTTATTTATGTTATATTATATATAAGTATATATATGTTCATAAGTCTATTATATAAGTGTTGATAATATTTTTAAACAAGTTTGTACACAACCATGTTGAAACAAAATTTCGATATTGAACTATAGTGTATGTTCTAACTTTACTTTTGTAGGTGTTTTTATATTCACATCTTATATTTCTATACTTACATTTGTATGTACAAGATTTATTCTTAATGACAATAAAGTATATTATTATTATTATCTACCGATTGGGAAACGTATCGAGGTATTGCCGGACATTAACTTGATAATATGGTGGTGCTCCATCCTGCTGAAACAATATCGTATTTACTGGAACTTGAGGGTTTCTTGGATCAGGATATAAATTTACTAAACTTGGAATGACATCATTCTGAAGAAGTGTCAAATTATTATCGCCATTCGAGTTGTCCTCAATGAAAAAGGGACCAATGATATGGTTTCCTTCAATCCCTGCCCAAACATTAACCTTTTGAGGATATTGCATGTCTTCTTCTCTCATCCAGTGACGATTTTCCGTTGACCAGTAGCGGCAATTTTGCCGATTAGCATGACCATTAAGAGACGAAGTATCCTCATCAGAAAAGATAACCTTTTCTAATGGGATGATATTGTTATCCAACATGTCCATCATTTGCTCACAAAAATAAGTTATATCAAAATCGTCTTTCATGAGCTCATGAGTAGGTATCATTTTATAGGGATGCATTTTATTTTTTTTTAATATGTATTACTAACATTGAATGTAGTGGATGCCTGTCTCCTCGATGTAAGTGGGTTTTCCTCAAACTCAAGCATCACATGTAATTGCATTGGCAGCTGCTTCTTTTATCTGCCCCACATGACCAAGCTCGCGAAATTGCTTCTCTATTTTGCGCTTTGTTTCTTGAGATATGGGTTATTAGGAAATTTCTTATGCAATAGGCGAGCTACTTCCTGTTGTCTTCAGGTTTTATCTTCGTAACCAATCATTTGTAATACTGTTATTTTATGCATTTCACTTAATGTAACCAATTGTCAGACTTGAAGTTAACGAACTTCAAACTTATATTGAAATACAAAACAAATTGACAAAGCGTTTTAAACTACTGTTGCCACGGAAATTATTTACAGTTTTTTAAAGGATACCACCTGAAAAGAAGATTGATACGGTTTTTGCTTACTTTCTTATTATCAATACCTCAACATGAAATAAGTTTTGAGTATATTGCAAATAAGTTTTAAGTGTATTTTATAAAATTTTGGTAACCACATGATTTTAATTTATTTTATCTTAATTGTTGAAATAAACTTGAAGCAGATAACATTTTTGAATAGAGAATGAAGAGACCTTTCAAACGATATATCACAAGCCTATACTTCCTATTCAAAACATTGGGGGTTAATCCTGTCATTCGACGGCGCGGCGGTTGAAGGTGGGGGTAGCATTTTTCCGTTAAAGTATTTCAAATTATAATTTCAAGTGTTTCGGGATTTTGTTAAAATATGTACCGTAACCAAAATAATGAATTTATTCCATTTGGATTTTACACACTGTATAGCTGAAGAGAGAGAGAGAGAGAGGAGTGTTTTTTTTTTGGAGATTCGGTCTGTTTAGGAAGTAAATGATACTCTCAGCTCCTCGAGCTTTTGCTAATGTTTATCAGTTTTTCAAGGGCTGTTATATAAAAAGGACATAATATATATCTATATAAAACATAATTACGTATAAAACAGTTACATACCTGTGCTATGTAAGAATATTTTGTTTAAAAATTATAATTTTGAAAGAAATATCTGACATGATAATGACAATGTTTCTCAACTGAAAAACACGACCAAATTTGAAATTCCACCCAGGGCATAAAATTGGGTCGAGACTGTCATAATATTTCAATTAAGGTTCACCTCATAAACTAGAGACGTTTCGGAACGGATCGTAATAATTTGCGTTGAATTCGTATCGGCTGTAGGCATACAATTTCATATTTCATGGCCTTCTTTTATTATGTCTTTATTCTCGGAATATGTGCGACTCGAAAGGGTTTATTTGAATTACGAATTTGGTTCACATCAATGATTATTAAGTAATCCATTCCATGTTGTCAAACATATAAAAGATATGTGTTCAGTGAATTGGATGGATATGAGGCTAACTCATCAATTCCGCTCATTCAAGTGGGAGTTTAGTTATTGTATTCAATGAGGAACATTAATGCTAAGACATATCTATGCATATTGTTGTATATAAAATCAACACTCATCACAATGAAGTCTTATATAACTAAACTCGTGACACACAAAATAATACACAAAGTAGATATGTTATCTTTTCGAAATCGAACTCCTGTTCTATGGGTTTTTCTATTTGCTCCATAGATTCGTCATTTCATATGCGAATATTGCATATTTTGAATTATTTTTTCTTTCAGTATGTTACTAGTTGGATCTTTTTGAGACCTAGTTGATGGAATGAATAACCTTACATTTGTTTAATCATGAGTGTGGTTTCTTGGACTATGTATACTTTTATAAATCTGATCTCAAATGAGTTCTATCAATACAATACAATATCTTTATTCCTTAAAATGATCACTTCACAAGGATATAGAAGTCGTCAATGGTAAAAATCATGAAAATTATATAAATATTAGTACAACAGAATTACAAAATGCATAAATGTAAAACATGGGAGTGCTTGTTTAAAATAAACAATCAAAAGTGTTTAAAATGTACATAATAGTTGAAATAGCTAATGCAGGACATGATATTAATTTTTGATTGGCGAATGTGGATATTCAAAATATTCATTAGTATTCTAAGAACAACCATCTACAAGATATTATCTGATTCTCTGTTTGATAACTAAAATTGATGCTACACTTTTTAGGCCGGAAGGTAGACAATTGAAAAATTTGGAACCTGCTAAAGATGGCGTCTTTTCGAATAATTTTGTGCGATGTTGTTGTAGTTTGATTAAATTCCTGTTCCTTGTTGCGTTATCATGACATTGGGATTCAGTTTCTAATTCGAGTTCGCGTTTTTTCACAAAGAGCAGACAGTTAGAAATATAGAGAGAAGGTACTGTTAATATTTTCCTTTGCTTGAAAACAGGTCTACATGAATCAGCATTACGTATATTGTGAAGCATACGAATTATTCGTTTCTGAGCAACAAAGACTTAAAATTGCCAATTCAATGAGTGGTCGACATGAACTCCTAAAAACTTTATGGGTTCTGAAGGGTATATATTCGTGTTATTTATAATAACTTGTATGGGATGTTCCACAGATTTTCTTGAAGAAAACTGTACCAATACTGTTCTATTCTTTGACACCACTTTGAGAAATTTTGACTTATTAAATTCAATTTTTCTTGAAATTCCAAAGAACTGTCGGCATAAAGAACTATCGAAGTAGTGCCAATATGTTGTGGCAAATCATTTATGTGTAGTAAAAACATTAACGGTCCCAAGATTGAGCCTTGTGGAACTCCAACTTCCAAGTCATAAGTATTCGAGTTTATATATCCCATCTATCTACCATTGTTCTATCTATCCATCCATGTAAACTTTTTGAAAAATATTTGATGTTTCTGAACAACTGATTAACGGAAAAACAGATTTTAAAAACAGATTTTTTTCAAACAGTGATCTAAAATCAATAAATCCAGAATATCAATCACGAGAATTCATTCATTACCCATTCATCAGAAACGGTTTGCCAAGATAGCTGAGGAATAGGTTGTTGGTTTTGAGTTTCTTCCAACTAGGTCTCTTTGTCTACTGGCAGATCTCGACTGACCTTCCCAATAAAGTAATTGTATTGCCGTCATGAACAACTTTGATTCACTAAGTATCATTGTAGATAAAGGTACTACTATTTCCTCGCTTTCAGAAATTACATGAAGACTTCCTCGCGGAACTAAAAATCATGCTATACCTCACTGGGTACAGGTTTTTACCATCTAATTTGTTTATAATTTTTAACTTGTTTGCACAACTTGACCTAGATCATAAATCATTGTATATTCTTTTTATAAAATATACAGTAGGCGAATAGAACAAAAAACGGTCCTTAGTTAGATTAGGTCCAAAGTAAGTGGGTCTATTCGACCCTCCACCGCAACCCGCAAGGGTTTATTGTGGCTCACACTCATTCACACTCGACCAAATAAAACCAGCTTCATAACGAAGCCGATGTATTGTATGATGAGTGGTCTTTCAGGTCAGATGGTCAGAGTACGGCTCTGTCGAATTCTAAAAACCTGATTCGGTCTCCAGCGGGGCGGGCACACAGAGGCGTCACACAATCTCTTACGGCAGTCGGAGCCTCTGCATATGATGAATAAAATGACAGTGACCTGTAAGAAGTTCTGTTAGACATCGTAGTTCATCCCTACTGTAGTCCAACAACTGTTTGGTATCAAGCTTCGAAGGGTGGATAAACGCCTTGGAGATTCTGCCAAAACTCCATGAATCTTCTTGCCATCCAGGTATTCAATCTTTGTTTGGCAGAGCCCGAAGCGATGCCAATGATGAAGCTGCTTGCCTTCCAGGCCAGTATGGCCAGGAATCCAGACCAAAGACATTCTGTTAAGTCTTCCTATCGAGGAGAGTCGTTTTTGGCAATTTGCTACCAATTCAGACGTTGCTCGGTAGGAGCCAAGAGCTTTCAACGCCACTTGACTCTCCAAATATTTTTTTATTGGCTTATGTATGAGGTTGGATTCTTCCAATCTCTTCGAACACAATTCAATAGCGTAAGGCAAGGCAAGGCAAGGTTCTAAGTAGTTGCTGTGCGAATTAGTGGATATGTATCCATCTATCCCTGAATTATCAAAATGATTGTTCTTATATTTTCAAATTATTAATTATTTGTGTCTTCAGCTTAGTGAAGTTTAGTAACGCCATATTCTAAAAATGATACTCAATCATTTCGAATGAGATATACGACGAAGTAATACAGAGTAAATGAATTAGCATTCAAGTTGGTTATTGACCTAAGTTCGAAGAAGAAAATAACATATTCATCATAAAATTATTTTCATTGAATTCGCATTTTTACAATTTCCGGCGGATTCAGGCGAATCATCATAAAATTGTTCATTCCACTTCAATGTAAAATGACTTCACCTTGTAAAAACGAATGATGAAGCAGATTAATCTGTTTGTGTCTGCTGCAGAATTTTCCCACAAAAACATCACACTTTTTTTTCTTTTTCCATTATCTCGTTTCATATATCATAACAAAAATTTCATCGTTGTTAGAAAAGCAACGACGAATTAAACACGTCAATTACTGACTCTTAATTGCTCCATCAGAAAAGTTTTGTTTTCGTTGTGTATACGAAATAATTCTACCTTTTTAATTGAATTCAAATTATATGCTCAACCTTGTTATTGACCTGGTCGATGAAGGCATAATTATATCACCATTACTTTTTTATTGCGATCACATCCAACAACAAGAATACGGGGTGATAAAAAATAATTTGAAAAATGAAAAGGTAACTAGTCGCGTCAATGAAAAAACAAATCTTCGGAAATCCTGAAGAATAGCTCCAATTTGTATGAAGTTTCTTTAAATTTTATTTTTCATATTGTTCGGAATCAGAAACCTCCTCTGCAGGTAACCAATTATTTATTTTGGTAAGTATATCGAGTAATATAACAATAGTACATTTTCACGTAATCTGTGGCATCATCAATAGAGTTTGTTTTGGTGGATATAACAATAATGTAAGTATTTCTGATGAAAATCTAAAATATATACGTTATATTTCAATCGATTAACCATTTGGAAAGGATAAGCCATTACAGATAAACTCGAAATCATAGCAGCAGGTTGTGGCAGTTTTTTTTGTTTTCATTTGCTATCCCCATTCTTCAGCAGGTATTGGAGCATCATTTTCCTATAGTTGAACTCTTTCAATATGTTATTTCCCTATATTCTCTGTAGGATGTAACAAACTGAAATTAAATAATTAAATCAAGTACCCACCTCCTGGTTTTATTATTCAAAATCAAATTGTCAGTTTGATATTTTTTTTTAACATATGCCACAAAAGGATTAGAAGCTTCATAACTCACATTTATTATATGCGAGAGTTTGAGTAGACATATCTTAATACTATATATATATATATATATATATATATATATATATATATATATATATATATATATATATATATATATATATATATATATATATATATATATGTATATGCATATATATATCGATGGTAGGTTAGACGTTTCTGGAAAACGCAAATCATGATTTTTCTGAAAATTTCACCTCTCACATTTCCTTACCTATTCTACCGATCTAAAATATTTTCAGCATTGCGGCGTTGCCACTTCTATCAAAAAGTCCTAGCAATTATATTTTTTTTAAATGGAACAAATGGCAAAGCCTAAAGCGATGCCAATGATAGGTTCTCGTCCGATAAAGCTGCTTGCAGCATCCTCTTTAGCAAGGGAATCAGCAGCCTCATTACCTTCCAGGCCAGTATGACCAGGAATCTAGACCAGAGACAATCTGTCAAGTCTTTCTATCGAGGAAAGTCGTTATTGGCAATTTGCTACCAATTTAGACGTTGCTCGGTAGGAGTCAAGAGCTTCCAACGCCGCTTGACTGTCCGAAAATATTTTTATTGACTTGTGTATGAGGTTGGATTCTTCCAATCTCTCCGCACACAATTCAATAGCGAAAATTTCCGCTTGAAATACAGTCGCAAAGGTTGCTTGGTATAGTAGAGTGAGTCAAATTGATTAACTTCGAATCTTACTAGAAACCTTGTGAACAAACATATAATCGTCTGAAATTGCCATAGAAACCCAATAAACTTGAAAATTCAAACATTCTAATGGATGACCAACTGGATTTGAATAGATCACCATTATTGAACTTGTTTTCTTAAAATCCGAGAAAGAATTATTATTGATGTAGATATGAGGTAATATGCTTTAGGTAATCATAATTCAACAGGTACCTTAGGTAGAAGTTCAGGTAATTTTTTGGAGGTAGTCTCAATATTTGTTACCTAAAGTATATAAATATTAATGTAAGAATGATTCCTCATCTACGCTCATGACGTACCCACTACCCATAAAATCCTACAATACGCCGACGAAACCATCCTTTACTCTTCTGCCCCAACACCCGCCGCTTGCAAATTCAAGCCCAAAATATGATAGACCATTTCGAGCAATGGTGCAACAAATGGCGCATCAAAATCAACCCCACAAAAACCCAAACAATCCTCTTCCGACATCCTAACACCTCTACCCGTCCCAAACTAAACTCAGACAACTTAAATCTCAGACTTTTGGGGGAAAACCTCATACTCCAGGACTCGGTTTCCTACTTGGGGGTCACCTTCACGAGGACCCTCAACTGAGAAATCGACCTGAGAGAGACACTGGACAAAGTCCGGAAGAGAGCTAACCTACTAAAGGCTCTGAGAGGAAAGCTTGGGGGATGCGACAGTAGAACTCTGCTTCATACCTATGAAACCTTTATAAGACCAGTCCTTGACTACAAAGCAATGATATACTGTACGCTTCCTCCGAGACTGTCCCACCACATCCTTACGACCGAAAGAGGCATCCTACGCAACATACACAACCTGCACTACCGATACCCTTCCCTACACTTATACAACCTCATAAATACTACACCAATCAACCAAAGATTTCAGGAACTCCAAAGACGATATGCGACCAGGACGATGAGTAGCAACAACACCGATCGACACGCTCACATCGCCATGGATCCCCCGTGGAGGATCCCCAAGGAAACCCAGGAGATATCTCTCCTTTCCGCCAGCCAGACTCCTGGGAGCAATGGAAGACCCACCGGAGCCAATCCAGGACATCCTAGAGGATTTCCCACTGGGATACAGATAGCGGATACCTGTAGCAGCGTCCCGGAAAGAACCGAAACAAACACAACCCCGGCCCAAAAGACCCGTACCGAGACCCAACATCTGGACCATTGACCACCGCAACGAACCCGGACTACCACATGGATTAACTTGAAAACAATGAAGAAAACTGGAACACAAAAACAACACAAACACCAACATAAAACACAACACACACACAACTCACTCACCCTGAAGAGGCATACGCCTATAGCAGGGTCCTACACAAACAAACACACACAAAAATTGTAAATACCTGAAAAATTTGTAATAAACGATTTTCATTCATTCATTCAATGATTTGAAGTATTCATACACTTGAAAAAGCTACTATGCTAGCGAAAGACGTTGTGATTATATTTTTTCAAATAAAGTTTGTGGAGATCAAATCGTGAGGTGTAGTTTTTGAAACTTCACAACTAACTGATGAATATGAGAACTTATACAGTACGGTGCAAATGTATGGAATAAATTCGATATTTACAAAACGAGCGCCTTTCAGAAGAAATCCAAAAACAGGTCAACTTTAATTTTTGACGGCCCATCTCATGATATTCATATGAAAGAAGTTTCGTCACCGATGTTGGCGTGATGACGTAATCGACAATTTTTTTAAATGCAAACAGGGGTCATGTGGCACCTCATTCAAAAGGTCTAGTAATCATCTATTCAACGGTATAACCATGCCAATATTCATTTATACAAGATGAACCAAAACATGTTATTTATTGAAGTACAATAAAATTATAATAAATGTTCAAATTGATGACCTTCAGCTATGATGCAATGTGAAAGCCGGGCACTGAATTCATTTCAAACGTTTCCGAGAACTTCGGGGGTTATTTGTGCAATCTCGGCTCTGATGCGATCCTTCCACTCTTCAAACTCATTTGGTCGATTTTGGTAAACTTTACTCTTCAAGTATCCCCATAAAAAAAGTCTAACGGGGTCAAATCCGGAGACCTTGGTGGCCATTCGATCGGCCCTCTTCTTCCTATCCACTTTCCTCGGAAAACAGTATCCAGGTAGGTTAGTACATCAACGGCGTAGTTTGGGGGCGCCCCATCCTACTGGAACCACAAATCATTTCTATTTGGAAATAGCTGATTCAGTTGTGGCATCAGATAATCTTCAAGAAAGTGTAGATACCGAGCACCAGTTACGCTTTCCTCAAAAAACTATGGTCCTATTATCTGGTTGTTCAAAATTCCGGCCCAAACATTCACTTTTTGTGGATATTGTGTGCTATGCTCCTCCATCCAATGTGGATTTTCTCTTGCCCAGTATCGATAAGTCTGACGGTTTACGTGACCGTTGAGCATAAAAGTAGCTTCATCTGAAAATATTATATTTTGTATGAAACTCCGATCTCTGTGCGAGCGCTCCATCATGATTTCGCAAAATTCGACTCTTCTGTCAAAGTCATCTTCTAACAGTTCTTGGACCAGCTGAACTTTATACGGATGCCACTTTTCTTTTTTCCAGTGCGACTTGCCTCGTGTTGGTATGGGGGTTTTCTTGGAACGCAAGTACCACATCGACTTCGGCAGATACTGCGGTTCCGGAAATTTGGCCCCCCAGCTGTGAAGAGTCGCAACATTCTCTAACTGAAGGACTGCTGGAAACTCATCAGACACCAAAACACGTTTCTAACGACCCAGCGAACTGGTTGCTGTTCACCGAGGAAGATCGCGCTATATTGATCAGTAAGGGCCCGGAATTTTTCCAGAACAGAAATGGCGATTTCTCCGATTCTGCCAGAAGTTATACGGAACACGATGTAAAAGTGAAACTTCGATGCCTGAACCCATCGGTCTTTTCTTGGAAACTACAAAATGGCGAAACAGTTGACAGATCCTGGCGTGTGTACTCTCCATCACAGAAAGTTTTGTTCTGCTTTCCGTGTCGATTCTTCTCAACCGCGTGTACCGCATTCAGTTCTTCCAGAGGCTTCAACGATTGGACACATTCTGGGGCGTGCATTTTGGAACATGAGAACAGTCCTGGACACAGGCAAGCCATCTTGACTTACGTGGCACGGAAGAAGAGCGTTGGTCTTGTTGATGAAGGTTTGGCTACTCAACTGAACAACGAAATGACTTACTGGAGACAGGTCTTGAGAAGGATCGCGGAGGTCGTAAAATTCTTAGCCTCCAGAGGTCTGTCGTTCCGCGGGGACAACGAAGTCATCGGATCGCAACATAACGGAAATTATTTGGGTGTGCTGGAACTGCTAAGCAAGTTCGATCCATTTCTTGCCGACCATTTGCACAATCATGCGAATAAAGGTACAGGACATGTTTCCTACTTGTCAGCACCCATTTGCGATAAGTTCATAGCTATATTGGGACATAATGTACTGAGCCAAATCATTTCGGAATTGAAGATAGCGAAGTACTACTCGATAAGCGTCGACTCTACCCCTGACATCAGTCACGTCGATTAGCTCACTTTCGTGGTGCGGTAAATGAAGGACTGCTCCCCAATAGAACGATTCTTGGATTTCATTCCGATTGAACGGCATGGAGCAGAGTACCTGTCCGATACCGTTGTATCTTTCCTTGAAGAAAACGGTATAGATTTACAGGACTGTCGTGGGCAGACGAGCGACAACGCTCCTAACATGACAGGGCAGTATAATGGACTACAAGCAAAGCTCAAGGAACACTGCACCTGCGCCCTATTCGTCCCATGTCTGGCGCACAGCCTAAACCTTGTCGTTGGGCAGGTCGCTGGGTGTGTCGTCGAGGCGACAAGCTACTTCCAGTTGCTGCAAAAATTGTACAGTTTCTTCGCCAGTTCTATACATCTCTGGAACGTGTTGAGGAAGTCTCTCGGGGAAGGTACAGTGGTGAAACGACTTTCGGACACCAGGTGGTCTGCGCGTGCGGATGCTGTATCTGCATTGCACAAGTGTTACCCAGCAATAATCGACGCACTGAGGACCATGGATGACGTATGAGAAACTCCGAAAACGCGAAACAAAGCTCGAGGCATTTTGGCGAAACTGGAAACGTTGGACTCTGTTCTGCTGACCGAGATGTGGAGCAACATTTTGGTCAGGTGCAACGAGACGTCGAAGAGTCTACAGAGTGAAAGTTTTTCTCTCGACGTAGCCCTCAAGTTGGTGGAATTCCTGCTTGCGTTTGTGGAGGAAAAACGTGACATGTTCGAGACCTACGAAGCTGCGGCAAAAAAGATCTTCCCGGACTTCGAATACAGAAATTCAGGACTGAGGTCTACCTTCCAATCATCGACTGTTTGATCACTCAACTGCAACATCGTTCGAAGGCTTACGATCAACTACTCAATTTGTTCGGATTCTTTTCCAGGTCGTGCTTTTTGCGATTTGAAGAGCTGCAAGATTATTGTCAGACTTTTAACGAGTTTTATACAAACGACGTCGACGAAAAAGAACTGCTGATGGAATGTGAACACTTCAAGCATTATTTGATGCAGAAACTCTTAAAGAGTAACAATCTTGCTGCCACGTTTCCTAATGTAGAGATCGCGTTAAGAATTTTCTTGTGCTTAATGATCACCAACGCCAGTGGTGAACGATCATTCTCCAAACTTGAATTGATCAAAAACGAACTGAGGAATAACATGAGCCAGGAGAAACTCAAATGGTTGTCGCTTATGAGTATAGAGAACGATGTCCTTAGATATTCAGATTTCAAAGATGTAATCGAGGAGTTCGCCATTCGAAAGGCCCGAGAAAAACCTGTGTAATAAATAAAATGATGTAAAAAATATTTGTAACACGTGTTTTTGTAAAAAACATTTTTTTATGGGAAGGAGGGAGGGGCCCCCAACGGTGACTGGCCCAGGGTCATGAAGGCCTCCTTCATGGAGTAGAAACTACAAAACATTTTATTAAATATATAGGCCGATTAAATACTAGACAAACAAAAAGTAAAGAAAATAGGTAAAACTTCAGAGAAATATTACACGTTCTATAAGAATAAAATATTAATGTAGGTACAAATAGATAGAATCTTAGGCAATATGGATAAGATTATGCTACTTATAATATGATACAACTTTGGGATAAATTTGATTAAGACTAACTTATTTCACTCTAACAGATTTTTTTAAATTGTCTATCTTTTTCGAGAATGTGTTTTCTTGTTTTTTGAGTATTGCTTTGGAATAAGAATTTTTTATTTTGTGAGGTACGGTGTTATATAATTTAGTTGCCATGAAAGAATATGCTCTTTGTGAAATTGACTTTTTAACAGTAGGATAGGTTAGTTGGTCGCGTTGTCGTGTGTTATAGTCGCCCATATTCAAAAATTCAAAAATGGGGGTGGCCTAAGTCCGATGACATCCTGTATAAAAGATTCATGGATATATTCTGAGAGCACACATCAAGTGCCAATAGCAAAATGTGTACAGATTTTCAATATGTTTGCGAATAAAGAAGATATAGGCAAAAAAATAATTTGGGATTTTTTGGATTTTCCCGGATATCTCCAGATCCAAAAAAGCTATATTCGATTTTTTTACATCATTGATTAGGTCTCTAAAATACACAACTTTGCCATAATTTGACCGACACTCTATTTCTTATCGTTTACGAGATTCCCATGTACAGAAACGAATTTGAATAGCTCTGTATAATATAACTATAATATAATAATAATAATCTTTATTCAATCCTTACAGATCACATACAGCATGATATAGGACCGTGTGATAATAGACAAATTCACAATTAACAATATTTAAATATTACAATTTATTAGATTTGTTCACATATACATGAAAATATGTATAACATTTATATTCATACATATGAGCAAACACATTTTCATTTTGCATCAAGAAATTCTTTGGTACTGTAGTAACATTTGTCTTGCAAATATACTTTCAATTTTGATTTGAATGAATTTTCATTCCGTTGCTCTCTCAGGTTTGCGGGAAGATGATTGAAAAACTTTATACTTCTATATGAGGGGCTTTTTTCCTAGAATGATGATCTATGTGCAGGAATTCTGATGAGGTCTCCGTTTCTAGTTGGGTAACCATGGCAATGAGAAACTGTTTGATACATCTCAACATGTTGCATAAATAACATTATAGATTTGAAAACATAAATATATGGAACTGTTAAAATTTTATATTTTTGAAAATATGGTCGACACGATTCATCTGGTTTCAGATTGGAAATGAGTCGAATAATTCATTTTTGGGAAACAAATATTCTGTTTGAGTTACTGGAGCATTCCCAGATGTTGATGTCATACGATATGTTACAGTAGATTTGATCATAATATACATTGATGAGTTGATTGGTATTGAACATATTTTTTAATTGCAATATAGTATAGTATTCACTTTTTTGCTAATGGCATCAATATTATTTTCCCAACTCATTCTACTATCTATATAAGTTCCAAGAAATTTCGTAACTTCAGAAAGATCAATAGTGCTATTTTTGACAACCACTTGAAAATCAGTCCCAGATCTCCCTAGAATGGAAATGCACACAGACTGTTTTCTCTGCATTCACTATCAAAACATTTCTTTCACACCAATTCATGAATTCTCCTGCTAAATTATTTAGTTTTTTTTTGTAAGTCTTCAGGACTATCTGCATCAATGGCCAATGTAGTATCATTTGCATAGAGAACTACTGAATTTGAACTGATATAGTCAGGTAGATCGTTTATGAATAACAAAAAAATAAGCGGCCCCAAGATCGATCCCTGAGGATCTCCTCGGTCCATCTCATAATATTCAGATGTATGCTCTCCGATATTAACTGATATTTTCCTGAAGCGCATGTATGACATCAGGCATGACAAGAAATTTCCACGAAAATCTAGGGAATATAATTTACCTTCGATTATCTCCAGGTCAATAATGTCGAATGCCTTCGACAAGTCAAAGAAAAGTACTCCCACATATTTCATTTTATCTAGTGAATCGTAGATATATTTGAAAAAGTTGTACGAAGCACTTTCGGTCGACTTACCTTGACAGAAAACATGATGATATTTTGACAGTATTTGGAATTTGGATAAAAATGAGTACATTTCATTATAAACACATCTTTCAAATACCTTCCCGATAGTGGTGGGAATTGTTATGGGTCGAAAATTACACATACTGGAGGGGTCGCCTTTTTTGAAAATAGGGCTTACTACTTCAATTTTGTGAAAATCGTGGAAAACCTCGGATTGTATAGAGCAATTTATAATGTGTGCTAATGGTTTGGCGATATATTGAGCAATTTTTTCATTGATCTTCGTTGAGATGCAATCTATTTCGAAAGAATTGGTTTTTTTCAATGAGCTAATCGCATCCATGACGTCACAATCTAATACAGGAGAGAAATAAAATGTGTCACTTCTGTACATTGTGGTATAATTATTAATTTTTTTGAACTGAAGTGGTTGTCGACAACTATTTCAGCTATAGAAACTGCAGAAAGCATTTGCGATGATCATTTCATCTTCAACAATGTCATCATTTATATTTATTCTATAACTCGATGTATTTTTTGTTTTTCCTGTTTTGTTTCTCACGATATTCCAAACTTCTTTCTGCTTTTGATGGTGTCCCAGACCTTCTAATTTGTTTTGATAGTATGCATTTTTTGTATAATTAAGTGATCTAACATATATTTTTTATATTCTTTATAAACTTCGCTATACTGGGCATCACCAGAATTCCGCATCAACTGAAAATTATTTTTCAACTCCTCACTCATAGAAATGATATCATTATTCAACCATCCTTTTGCAATATTTTTCCCTTTAATTTTTTTCACAACCATTGGACATGTTAAATCGATTAGATATTGAATTATATTTATAAAATTATCATGAATGTCGTTGATATCATGACAACTCTCGTAGACCGTCAGAAAATTCTCTTTTTCAAGAAATAATTTCAAATTTGTGAGGTTCTGTTCACTGGTATTCCTGTATGTCATCGATTATTTTACTGATTGAGACTCATGTGATTGTTCGTTCGAAATACTTTCAAAAAATAGTACCGAAGTGATCGGCGATATTCATGTTTTTAACGGTTTCGAAGTACTTTGATTTGCAAATATTTGTGAAAAAATAATCTAATTTACTTTCACTAGTTTTACCATTGATATTAGTGAATATTCTTGTTGACTCACAATTTTTACAGTTTAAGTTATAACTCTCCAACAGGTCATTTCAGAGTGATCTGTCATTCGATTGGCATAAGTAGTTAATGTCTACATCTCCACATATAATTAAATTGTGTTGCTTTTTTTCAAAGTGATCTATGGCGAGAGACAGTCTGTTTAAGAAAGTCTCAATATTTCCATTTGGCGATCTATAAATTGAAATTAAACTGAACTTGTTGGACTTAGTTTGAAAGGATATTGCACAAGCTTCAAAATCTAATTCTACAGAAAGTCTATTTATAAGTATTTTTGAACACTATATTTCATTTCATACACAAAATTTGATGCAAATTTTTTGATTTATTTTCGATAGCAGAAAATTGCTAAACACGCAAAATACTTCAAACTTTCATGCTTTTCATCAACGAACTGAAAAGCTGAAACTATGAATATATATTCGAGACGAGAGTATGAACTGCTGCTGGAAGTTACGTAGCTCGCGAAATTCGGACAATTACCTACCTGATTTTTTTGATAATCCACTACTTACATGAAAATTTCTATCAAAACAATTTTTTATCAAAGTACGTGTTTCAGAAAATCTTCAAAGTCAACCTGTAACCCTTTATACTAGTAAATTAAGATTGTCAAATTGATGAAAAGCTATCGTTGAACACTGCTACAAACGAAACGATATCCCACCTGTAAAACTTTCATTTCAAATATTGCCTAAGGAATAGTTAATGAATTTCTGGTCTTAAGTCCACGTGCTTACGCGATTCCCATGAAACGATCAAAACACATTCAACTATAAGGTAGGGTTTGTTGAGTCAAAACGTGTCTACACGTGATGTGAGTATTGTTAGCAAAAATAATCCGAGATTCGGAGACAAAACAGTTTTCAGTAGAAATCATGTACCTAATAATATGTGGTGTAACGAATTTATCGGTGAAAAACACCTACAAAATCCTCACATATACCGAAAAATAATCATAAGAATTAAAAAGGCAACTAGGAAGTTAATCATAAGAATTAAAAAGGCAACTAACTGAACAGAATCTCAACATAGCGAATAAGACTGGTGATAGCATACGAATAACATCAAGTCAAACATTGACAAGGACAAAAAATCAGGTATATAAAAGCTTACAGATGAATCGTGCCCAAAAGTGTATATAGGAAAAACGTCTAGAAATTTCAAATCAAGAATTTGTGAACACAAATGATGTTTTGAACTGAAGAAGACCAATTCAACATAGGTTTGCGATCTTTTAGAGAACTAATACTATTTTGACATAATCTGCGATCCAATACACAAAGAAAATAAAAAACAACACCTGTTGAAATTTCTATAAACCGATGAAAAAAACAATCAAATTCTCTATTGAACGATCAAGTATTTCATGATTCATCATCATTGAAGTTATTTTCATGAAATTTCTGCGTACCGAGTTGATATTGTATAGTAATTTTTTTTCAATCTACCTATTTATCTAGAATTTCCATCATCAAGTCATTGAGTTCTATAAGTACTGATATATGAGTGCATTATAGAATACGTTGAAAACCACTCAGTTGCGATCTTAAAAATTAGGGGGGGGGCACACCATAACTAGGCACCAAAGTTCAATAAAAAGGCATAGGTATTCGAAGTAATATTGTGTTTCTCATTAAGAAGAGAAATAATATCACAAAACTATAGTGAAAGAAATATGTCAATAATAAACAATGCGCATTGTCAAAAAGCCAGCATACAAAACACAATATTTCTTTACTTCTTGGAGAGTAAACTAACTATTCACGTACGCTGCGCTGTCCAAAAGTCGTTTTTTAAGAATGTACCAAGAAACGTTGAATTTTCTGTAATTGGTAAATGAAAAGTCTTGGAAGTCCTTTTAGAATTGATTTGACGTACTATTTCAGGGATCAAAATAATATTTTTGAATAAAAATGGGTCGACGGGATAAACATCTTCATCGACAGAAAGGTGAATGCCTACAAAATAGAAATATAAATTATAAAATGATCCATGTAAAAACAAAATGTTTTTTCCACCTTCAATCTCAGCAGACATCTTATCAGAATCGTCTTGTTCCTGAGGACTATCACTATCCAAATCCGAGTCATAATCCACTTCCGTAAATGTTAAATCAGCAAAACCTAATGAAAAATCAGATTTTGTTCTAACTATATCGGTTGATGTTTGATGAAGATGGAACTTCGAGAAATGTGACTCCGTACTGACCGTACTCTCCGTAGTGTCAGGTTTATTTGACACCGATTCCTCTACACAACTTTGAGTTTGAATCAATTGTTATTTTGTTTCTCTGTGAATGTATTAGTTTCCATAATGAATATGATTTCGAATCTTCAAATGAAAATTAAGAAATTACGAATTGAAAGTTTTTCAAAAATTTAATTTTGTTTGAGAATGTGATGTAGCAGCATATCTTAACTTCTTCTTTTCGCATAACTTTCGATAATCCGTTCTGGACAAATTTATCTTTTTTTCATAATCAACAAAATCGACAAACTGTTTATTCGTTAAAGTAACAATAACAAACCTGACAACCAATTTCCAATCTCTTAGAAAATGAACACATTCGCATTTGACAGCGAGCGATATGGAATTCACAACTGATCGAGGTCGAAGTGTTGAAAGCGAATAATGCCACATTTATTGGTTTTCTGTGTTATGTACCAGACAATATATTTGTGAAATATTTGAAATCGAAATAGTGGGGGGCACACTGCCCCCTTGCCCCTCGTGGCGCCGCCACTGGTACCAGTTTGGCTGGTACGCTATTGAGTAGCGAAAACATCTGAAGTAAAATGATTAGCGTGATATTGTTATATTATGGTAAATGGAGGGAGAAGTATTATTGACTTTCTACGTACAAAGTTCGTTGTTGAAATCATCATAAGTGATTAACTCTGGTTTCTCCAATGAACGATATGGATAATAAGTGGTGTTGTGTGTGCAATCACTTAAGAAGCAAGTCAATATGGTTTCTACGAGCTGTTCTCATAATGAGCACTCAATATTTGGTTATGGAAAGTCTATAATATGTGCTTATATATACAAATAGAAGCACGGTTTTTCGAATATTCAGTGCAATACAAAATTATCAAATCCGCTTGCTGAACAATACGTAATTCAGCACTTCATCATAATTAATTTATCAGTCAGTTACTGGGCTGATATGTTGGAATATATGCATTTGCAAAAATGGTTAAAAACATTTTTTTCCACTAGGAATTTGTTGTTTAGGAAAGAGAGTTTTCAAAAGTGTAGTCTGAGGCCAATTGGGTTGAACTTTTATTCGATGGGCAGTAGTACTTTGCCGCGCAGTAGAATCAAGAGAAGTGAATCAGTTGAGAGTACCTATTGAAGAACAGGCCTCAACCATTCCTTCGATGTATTAGATTTCGAAAGTATTCTGTAATGTTTCTGTTTCCAATCAGGCGGTCGAATCGACGTGGGTTCTTGGTTCACTTGCTGACTCAAATCGACCGCCGTGTTGGTCGCTGGTTCAAGGCCCAGGTTGAACGATCGATTTTTACTTGCTATCGTCCAAACCTGTTAGGAATCATACGTTGAAAGGTAAGACCTCGTTAGTCGTACAAGTTTTGACTTCTGAGAGCTGTCGTTCGTAGGAGCGCGACAGCTGATTAACGGAAAAACAGATTATAAACAGATTTTTTAAGACATGCCGGAGCATTCGACAATTCAACTGTTCTGGAGGTACCGTAATGTTTCCGAACGTTTCAGACTGTTTCGATTTCACAACATTGCAGAATTATCTTTTCGAAATGGTGAAAAAAATATCTCGAATACTGGATGTTCTTGATTCTTCTGAAAATTTTTTATTTTAGTTATGGAATGTTCGGAGGGTTCTGAAGGTCTCAAATCTTGTGGACTGTTCCAGAAATTCATGGAGGGATAGAAGGCTACCACAACGTATACTCGGGGTGTTCTGAAATATTGAATATTGTGGAATGCTTCTAAACAATCCATGATGTTTTGAATTAATTGATGGATGTAGGATGGACATAGGATTAAAAACATGAAGGTACGTCCTGGAAACATACTAGTGAGCTTCGACGTGGTCTTCTTATTCACGATGGTGCTGACCAAGAAAACGATACGGCACGACTAATTATCGAAGTATCCCCAGCAGATATAACCGTTCTCTTCGCACACTGCTTATCATCTACCTATTTCCAGTGGGATTGAGTGTTTTACGAACAAACGGACGGCACTGCAGGGTAGTCCATCAAGTTCAGCAAACTTTTTTTTGGAAGAATTCGAAGTCTTCAGAGCAAGCGGCCGTAAAACCATATTGCTGACTACGTTATGTTTAAAAATTTTCTACTACATCTTGACTCGCGCAACCCAAAAATCCAATCCACAATGGAAAAAAAAAACCTAAGGAGCTTTAGCCTTCTTTGATGTTTTTGTGAAGAGACGAGACGTGAAGACGGTACATTGGACCATCGATTGTACAGAAAACCAATGCATACAGACGGATACCTGCACAAAAACTTGAACCACCAGCCACAACAAAATAAAAAGGTTATTGAAACGTTGTTTGAGATAGCACTACGAATATGTGGACCTGGGGGTCTGTCTGAAGAATTAAATCATAATGGGTACAACAAAAAAGAATACAAGCGGGCCATACAACCCAGTAGAGAGAACACCAAAGCAACCCCAGCTACGCCAGTCAAGGGAGAAGCTTTTCTTTTCTATGTCAAAAATGTCATATACTGGATTAGTAGAATCTTAGTGAAACACGATAAGAAACAAATATTTAGCCAACAAAAACATCAGGCGAAGTCTGAGGTCAGCGAAGGACCCAGAGGACCTTCAGCAATGCCAGGGGTTACTGTATTCTGTGTAGCTGCGGGTCGGTCTACATCGGAACCACGAAACGAAGTATAGGGACCCGTCTCTCCATACACAAGAGAAACTGTCACCTCGGATAAACCGAAAAGTCGGATGTGGCCAAACTTGTTCTCAAACAAGAAGGTGCCCACATTATCTCATTCGAAGATACAGCAATATCTGAGTATACAGGGTGTTTCAAATTCGATCCTCACAATTGGGATCTCGGAAACTATGAGAGATACGAAGATGGTTGAATCGGGGCAAAGTTGCGTATTTACCTGACTAAGAACATGCTGTTTAGAAAGTTCCGAAATTCTGAGTATATCCGAAGATATCCGAAAGAGGATTCAAAAATAAATTGCTCTTTCACATTGACACTTTCTCCCTGCTACATAACAGTGTTTTTAGATTTGCTATCCGACGTTTCATCTCTCGGCCACCATGAACAACATTATTTTTCTTATGAGCGCTACATTGGAATCTTTCTGTTTTAAATTGAACCAGATTTTACCTTTTCAATGATGTATCATAAGTTATCATTCTTTCTCGAAAAATTGGAGATATTCTTATAATAGTATTTGACGCTCAGCGACATTTTGTTATTGTACAAGTCTTCGAAGTTTCGGGGAAAAATGACTTTCACGAATGAAGAAAAAAGAGATAGGATACAAATTCATCACAAATACGATATAAATAGGACATCGGAGATGTATTTAAACTTGTATCCTGAAAGACGACAACCACATCGAATTACGTTCAAAATCTCACCGAACTTGATTAGTTCGAAAAGCCAACAAGAAAATAAGGAAATAGAATCAACAATCGAAATTTTATAGATGTATGAGGTAAGTTAGACATTGTGTCCTAACATAACTGTGCCCTTCTTCGAATACTCTTCACTGCTCGATTGATTTCTCTCCTCTTCAATCTTCCGAACTCTCTAACAATGCTGTATTGAAGGTCCTCAATATTTTGATAAGATCTTTGACCATAAACTCATAAACATTATTTCCTATCCTTTTATCACCAAACTTTTCAGTCAGGAATTTAGATACTCGTCTGGTAGTGAGCGGTGGAGCACCATCATGTTGAAACCAGATGTTATTATAGTTAGCCACAGGTAGATCATCCAAATAGTCTTCGAAAATCGATATTGAAAACTGGTGATAGGTTTTTTTATTCAGAATTCCGTCAAATAAATGAGGACCCAAAATTCTATCTTTGTGAATTCCTGCCTACACGTTAATACTAAATCGTACTTGAGGTCGAATTTCTCGGACATACCTGTAGTTGTTTATGCTCCAAATGTGTTCGTTACTTCGGTTGACTATCCCACAATTCGTAAAAGTGATCTCATCTGTCCCAATTACATTTTTCAGGACAATTAGGTCTTCTTATTAGCCAATTATTCTTATCGCCTTTCGGGTTCACCTGGATGTAATTTTTGAGATATATGTATTTTGTTCCACTTTAAACCGCTTTTTTTGAGATGTCTCCAAGCACTTGTATGACAAATATTCATTTCAGAGGAAAATTGACGTGTAAATTTTCCCGGGTTCATATTTATCTGCAAATTATTAATTTTTACATACATACATTTTCTTTAGTTTCCTGGTCCATTCTGTATCCGTATTTTTTCTTCGGCTTTTCAAATGAACCAAACTCGATAGAGAGTGAGATTTTGATCCAATAACTTGAACATAGTTCGAAGTGGTTGTGGTCTTTTGGGATATAATAAGTTTAAATACATTTCCGATGTTCTAACACTGTTTCTACCGTATTTGTAATGAATTTGTATCATATCCTTTTTTCTTCATTTGTGAAGTTGAGTGTAACAAATTGAAAGTGAAATTTAGAAACATCTAATTTTTTTTTTCAATATCTTCAATTTTTTGAAAAAAAATAACTTATGATACATAATTGAAAAGGTAAAATCTGGTTCTACTCAAAATTCTACTCAGAATTCAATGTAGGTAGGTCTAAGGTGAGTGGGTCTATTCGACCCTCCACCGCAACCCACAAGGGTTTATTGTGGCTCACACCTATTCACACTCGGCCAAATAAACCCAGCTTCTCAACGAAGCCGATTAGTTTGTATGATGAGTAGTTTTTCAGGTCAGATGGTGAGAGTACGGATCTGCCGAACTCAAAAAACCTGATTCGGTCCCCAGAGGGGCAGGCACAAAGTATATGCTCTGCTGTTTCATCATTTTCCAGACAAAGGCGACACACACTGTCTTCCGACAGTCCAAGTCTCTGCATATGATGATTCAAATGACAGTGACCTGTAAGAAGGCCTGTTAGACATCGTAGTTTATCCCTAATGTAGTCCAACAACTGTTTGGAATCAAGCTTTAAAGGATGAATGAACGCCTTGAAGTGAGCCAATCCTGAAAGATTCTGCCAAGGTCCATGAATCTTCTAGCCATCCAGGTGTTAAGTGTTTGTTTGGGAACGCCCAAAGCGATGCCAATGACAGGTTCTGATCCAATGAAGCCGCTTGCAGCACCCTCCTTTGCAAGATAGTCAGCAGCTTCATTGCCTTCCAGGCCAGTATGGCCAGGAATCCAGACCAGAGACAATCTGTTAGGTCTTCCTATCGAGGAGAGTCGTTTTTGGCAGTTTGCTACCATTTAGACGTTGCTCAGTAGGAGCCAAGAGCTTCCAACGCCGCTTGACTGTCCGAGAATATTTTTATTGACTTGTGAGTGAGGTTGGATTTATCCAATCTCTCCGCACCCAATTCAATAGCGTAAACTTATGCGACTGTATTTCAAGCAAAAGTTCCTAGGCAGGTAGATAACTCTCTCCTGGGTATGCGTCTGAAAACACCTTCACCAGAACCGGAAGGTGTTTTTGATCCATCTGTGAACCAACAACTATCTGCTCTTAATATTTCCTTCTTCCAGAGGATCCAGTCCTCTCTACTCGAGAATAGTACTTTATAAGGCAGATCGTAGTTGACAGTTGGAGGCATACAGTCAGAGGTCATTTCCAGAATGCTGTGACTTCCAATGTCAACCAACAGTCTATTGAACTCTGCATTGAATTGATTTGTGCAATTGGCAATGTGCACAAGTCTGTATGCAGTCCATTCAGCCTCTCTTTCCAGAAAAATGTGAAGAGGAGGTAGATCTAGAAGGATCTCCATGGCCGCTGATGGTGTGATACTGATGGTACCACTGATAGCCAGACAAGCCTGTCTATGTAAGCCAGAGAGCTTCGCGTGGTCCGTTTTCTGTAATGCCTTCGGCCACCAAGCAATTGCACCGTAAGTGATCATTGGTCTGACAACATCACATAAATCCAATGGATATGTTTGGGACCTTAATCCCAAGTTTTACCATAAATCCTTCGACATGTCTATAGAGACAGTCTGGCTTTGTATAAAACTTTTTCCAAGTGAGCGTTCCAGGTGAGTCTTTTATCAAGGACAATGCCAAGATATTTCACCTCAGTTCCAAATGAAATGACCACACCATTGAGGGAAAGTGGCGTTAGATGGTCCAATTTTCTTCTTTTGGTGAAGGGAATCAACACAGTTTTGCTCGGGTTGACAGACATCTGATCCCTCAGTCACCAACTGTGAACAATGTCCAACGCGCTTTGGATGATATTGCAAGCTATCTTTTCCGACGTGGGCCCTGTCAGGATGACAAGGTCGTCTGCATAAGCTTGCAGATCAACTTTTCTTCTGTCGAGGGCATCAAGCAGACTATCCACCAGCAGCGACCACAGAAGGGGAGATAGTACCCCACCTTGAGGGCAGCCCCTGGTAATACTGAACCTGATAGCCTCGCCTTGAAGAGTCGTAGTTGCAGTCATCCAGCAAGTTATGGTCGATTCTATAACCTTCCTAGCCAGAGACAATCCTATAGATTCAGGTAGTGCATTGTCAAATACTCCTTCAATATCAAGAAATACAGCAACTGCAATCTCCTTGTTGTCAAGGGATTGGGAGATTTTCTCAACGAGGTTGTTTAATGCTGAATCTGTCTATTTGCCGGTTTGATAAGCATGCTGGTGGTTATTCATCGGAGATGCATATAATGCTACCCTCCTGATATGTCCGTCCAGTGTCCTCTCAAGTCCTTTCAGCAGGAAGGATGTAAGGCTGATTGGTCGTACCGATTTGGGATGTGGGTCTCTCCGGCCCACTTTAGGTATATATACCACCCTTGCTGCCAACCAACTGGGTGGTATATAGTTCCACGCCAGACTAGCTCTATACAATTTTGTGAGAATAGGTAAAATTATTTTCAGTCCGTTTTGAAGAAGATCTGGAAATCTCTTCTCCAGGAGATTTGAAAGACTGAAAATACTTGATAGCCTATTCAACTACCGGTGCTGTGATAACCTTTTTTGCGACGTCCCAGTCGTTTTTTTTGGGCGTTTAGCGCCCTCGAAGATGGGCAATCTGTTGTTATCAAGAGCCAGATTTCCAGGAGAGTGGTTTTCTATCAAATACTCTAACGTTTCTTCACTAGAGGTCGTAAATATTCCATCGGGTCGTTTGAACGACCCAATTTTAGCAGTCGGCTCTCTGGAGAGAATCTTGTGAATTCCTGTGCTGCGAGGTAAATCAGATATACTCTCCCATAACTTCCTCCAAGACTCCCATTTTGCCTTCCTAATTTTCTTGTTGTATGTCGTTATAGTGGTTTTATATAGCTCCTAGTTACCTGACTCTTCAGCTCGCTTGAATAGTCATCAAACTTCTTTTCTTTCACTTTCCAGGCTTTTGTTCCACCAAAAAAAGTTACAGTTATCTCTTTTGACCCTCAGTGGACAGTTCTCATGATAGGATGAGATCACTGCTTCGCGAAATTGCGTCGCTACTGTAACCATATAATTCAACTATTAATAGTACTGAATCCGTCCTCAAAGTACGATTGGAGGGAGTTTTTATACCCCCTCCAATCAGTATATTTTGAGTCACGATATTCCACCACTGGTCTCAGACCTGTTCCAATATTGGAAAGAATATATCTTTGGTCTGAATAAGTAAGTTCAGTAGATACAGACCAATGGTGTATCTTGTTGTTTAGAGAATGTGAGCTGATGGTTGAGTCTAATACCTCTTGCCTATCACTAGTGACAAAATTTGGATCCGAGCCCTCATTGATTACAAACAGCTCTTTCCGTGAATTCCGTGAATTGGCGTCACATCCCATTACTATTTGTAGTTTGATCCTTTTGATATAGTCGATAAGTCGTCTAACAGCAAGAGGAGGTACAGTATCCGAATCTTCCGGAAAGTAGGCGGAGCAGGCGATAAAGTTCGTCTTACCCTTTTTGTCCGATAGGGAAATTTGGATGGCTACCACGTCTTGAGTGCAGAAGCTTGTGAGTAAAAAGTGGTTAATGATGACCAGATATGCTCTGGGTTTCACCCCAGGGTATGCTATTTCCACACCAGGAATATTGCTCAGACCGGTTACTCAACCTGTATTTCCTGTCCATGGTCCAGCAGAAAGGCAAGGTCGATTAATTCATCCATGAAGTTTTTACAAGGACGTATGAAGCGGCCTTGACATGTTGTAATTTGTCTGCGAACACTTGAAGATAACAAGTGTTGCCGCAATACCCAGAACTCCTCGCCCCTAGTAGAGAGAAGATGTGGGGTCTTTGAGGACACCTCCATCGTCTCTCCCGGGATCGAGGAATGTGTAGGCTCTGATGATGACGTAAGGACACTTGCTGTCTCTGAGTTAGTCGCCTGAGTTAGTCCAGCCTTTTTTCCTGGTTTTCTCGATGAGACGTTAGCCGTCTTCGTCTCTTGAGAAACACCTGTTTTCCCGGCCTTGGGCTGGGTGTGAGCCAGTGGTTTACCCTTACGTTTGGGTGAAGGTTTGGTTGAACTCCTCCCCATAGGAATTCAATGTAATGCCGATAAAAAAAATTAAAGTTGATGGTGGCCGGAAGACGAAACGTCGGATAGCAAATTTGAAAATACTAGCAGGGAAAAAGTCGCAATGCGGAAGTGCAATTTTATTTCAAATCCTTCGAAAAATAGAGCCAGAAAAAAAATAAAATCCATTTTCCATATACTCGGAATTGCAGAACTTTCTTAACGGCATATTGTTACTCAGGTAAATGCGCAACTTTTCCCCGAATTAACCATCTTCGTATCTCTCATATTTTTCGAAATCTCAATGGTGAGGATCGAATTTGTATAGAGGGGCAATAGAGATTCAAAAGCATAGGAATACTTTCAATAGAAAAGAAGAGACAATGAATATCAATGGAAGCTGGCTACCTGTCCTCAGAGGTATAGTTCAAGTAAACGAAATTGTGCAACCTACCTTCCAACAGTTCCCCTTCAATAATATAGTCTTTTCCAACTGAAATTACTTTTTCAATCCTTTTCTGACTTCTTCGGTAATATTAGATAATTCTTCTTCAAGTAGCTTCATTACCTTCTTATCAAATATTGGAAAATTATTTTTACGCCTGATGCTTTGTTTCAATTTTCCTGAAATCATCTCGGATTTCGGGATTGAAAAAAAACAAAAATAGGGGGGAAGTCTCAGTATGGTGTGTCCATACTTTTCTGCAATACTCTCAAGGGCATACACTTTTTCAAATGTTTTTCTCTATAGAACTTCAAGTAGTTGGTTTTTGGTTTAGTTATCTTCAAAATACAAATTCCTATCTATCAAAAAACTTTGTATTTCATCTTTCCTCGAATTTTTATTCGAGTTGTCGCGAATGATAGGAAGCGTTGTCAAAAACTATTACACTTTTCGCATCCAAATTTGGAATCAATGTGTTTCCAATCTATTCCTCAAAAATATAAGCTTCCATGTTCTTATGATAGTCAACATTTCAGTCCTCAAGTATTTTTCCACATAATTTCAAAGAATTTGGAACGCATCCTTCACTTCCTTCGCAATGCACAATGATTAGTCGCGATTCTTTGTTTGCAGGCATGTTAGGCCTACACATTCTCGAACCATCAGTCTACCTTTTCGTAACTCTGTCGTGTCGTGAAAACTATTACACTATTTGCATCCAAATTTGGGGTCAAAGTGTTTTCAAACCATTCCTTGGAAATATTAGCCTCCATGTTCTTATAATAGTCAACATTGCAGAATCCGGAACGCATCCTTCACTTCCTCCGCAATGCACAATGATTAGTCGCGATTCTTTGTTTGCAGGCATGTTAGGTCTACACATTCTCGAACCATCAGTCTACCTTTTCGTAACTCTGTCGTGTCGTGAAAACTATTACACTATTCCCATCCAAATTTGGGGTCAAAGTGTTTTCAAACCATTCCTCGGAAATATTAGCCTCCATGTTCTTATAATAGTCAACATTGCAGAATCCGGAACGCATCCTTCACTTCCTCCGCAATGCACAATGATTAGTCGCGATTCTTTGTTTGCAGGCATGTTAGGCCTACACATTCTCGAACCATCAGTCTACCTTTTCGTAACTCTGTCGTGTCGTGAAAACTATCACACTATTCGCATCCAAATTTGGTGTCAAAGTGTTTTCAAACCATTTCTCGAAAATATTAGCCTCCATGTTCTTATGATAGTCAACATTGCAGTCCTCAAATTTTTTCCACATAATTTCAAAGAATTCGAAACCCATCCTTCACTTCTTACGCAATGCACAATGATTAGTCGCCGCGATCCTTCATTTGCAAGCATGTTAGGCGTCGCATGCTCGAACCATCAGTCCACCCTTTCATAACTGTGTCGTGAGTGTCATAACAAATTTCGTCCAAATAGAACATTTTCTGTTGTTCTTGTCTATATTTAGTTATTTGTTTTAAATATTAGTTATGCAATTCCACTATCTTTCTCTTTTCCATAACTGCTTGATGTTTGTTTATGATTTCAAATCTGAATCCTAGTTTTTTTCATCCAATTCTGAAGAGTTTGTCACAGCAGCTCACGTTATGGCCAGGAGTATTCCATTTATTCCTTATGACTTCAGTTGTTTTAATCTCATTGCCTTTGTAACAGTCGTCTTTCAATGATTTCATTAGATGAACATCTAAAGGTATTGGTAATTTTGTTTCGCATCGCGTCTTGCGTTCATAAGATTTGTTTTTGACTATTTTACATACAGTTGAGAACGGAATTTTGGTCAAATATCACGTTGCTTGTAATCGTTCGTTTCTTGCGAAACCAAACTTGAGATGTAGATTCTTATATACACTGAAACATACTCTCTGTGTTTCGATATTCAAATGCAACCGAATCTCATTTACTGGTATCTCTTTTTTGCATTGTTCACCGTCGCTTTTGGAATCACTACACTGAAAAAAGTCTGCGTCTTTATCCCACTCATTATTACTATTAGTACTTGTTCGAAGACGCCACATTTCAAACAGATAACAAAAATTGTAAGTAATTATAACTGCACCAATATTGAATTTCAACACTCAAATCGCGATCAATTTCTGAACTGAACATTGACAACAGGAAATGTATAAACATCCTCGCATTCTATTTGTCACCGTAACATGACTTTAAATTTGATTTTATGACTCTTCAGCCAATCATAAAACACGGTTAGTAAAAATTATCCAATACGAACCGCCAAGACAACAGTCCACGTGGACTAGTGGACTTGCGTTCATAAGATTTGTTTTTGACTATTTTAAGTACAGTTGAGAAACCAAACTTTAGATGTAGATTCTTATATACGTTGAAACATAATATCTGTGTTTCAATATTCAAATGCATCCGAATCTCATTTACTGGTATCGCTTTTTCGCATTGTTCACCATTGCTTTTGGAACCACTACACTGGAAAAAGTCTGCGTCGCTATCACACTCTTTATTACTATTAGTACTTGTTCAAGGACGCCACATAACAGATAACAACATAACACATAACAGATAACAAACATTGTAAGTAACTATAACTGTACCAATATTGAATTTCAACACTCAAATCGCGTTCAGTTCCTGAACTGAACACGACGGCGATAACCTTCCCCGATTTCTATTCTTACATGACTTCAAATTCAATTTTATGACTCTTCAGTCAATCATAAAACTCGGTTAGTGAAAATTATCCAATACGAACCGCCAAGTCAACAGTCCAGGTGGACTAGTTTGCTGCCGATTCATTTCTATGTATTGTTTTCTTTGGCCCTCGAGAGTGCAACCATCTTTAAATGTGCCAAATATCCTTCACTTCGACTATACTTGACTAGATATGTGGTAGTCAATGAGTATTGTCATTCAAATTTGAACATATTCGTATAAAATGTAATATTTCTTCCATCAAATCGGGAATTTAAATTAGTTTCCTCGCAACAAAATCTGTTTCAGATTCACTGCTTTCGAGAGGGATTACTGCTTTTCTATTGTATTTTTTCTGCTACTCGAATGGAATGCTATATTATATTATTGGGAAAGCGTGATACACGAGTTGAATTCAGATGATGGATACAATTCTATTTGAGTAATATTTCCACATTCTTTTTCTGTTGGGTATAAATGATGAAAATATTTGATCAAATTTTATATTTATATACCTAACCTATCACATTCTTGAAACTGATTAGATGATTGAAACCATTTTTTTTGTTTCTCAGGTATTGAAAAAATAACAGGTCCAAAATCTGTTTTCTGGTGTCCAATGAAGCTTGAGTTTAGCTTGAGAATATTGCAAAACCTACTTCGAACGCAAGAAATATCAACGCGACAGATCTGTATGTTACCTTGCAAATGAAATAATTCTCTCTCATAATCAATTTTATAACTTTGAAAGTCGGAAACTTACCCATAATAGATTTTCACGAATGTACTCAAACCTGAGAAATTCAATGCTTTCGAGCCGAAAAAAGTTACATCTGAAAAACCTACTCGAATCAATGCATATACTAGGATTACCGAACTTCAACTCATTTCATTAGATAATTCAGCAAAAAACATCAATAGGACACATTCATGCGTTTGAAAATTATTTAATACTGAGCTTGATTGACATAAAACCACAGCTCGAGAGCTCATGATCCAACTCCAGATGACGCTATTTCAACCCTCCAGAGTACTGTCACTGGAGCTAGGTTGGAACAATCATCAAAGGACCAACCTTGAAGTGAAGTCGATGATATCTTCCCCTACAAAGACGCCCTCTATGGTTGAGTGATTCAGCCAAGCACCACTGATGAGACCTCAATGGGTCGAAACATCGATGTATGGTGTTGGATCGTGAGCTCTCGATCTATGGTTCCTTGTACTTGTCTAGTGGTGAAAGCTGTAGTGCAGGATAGAAGACGAATCTCTTTCAGCGGTCGATGTCGAAGTTTCGCTTTGCAACTGAACGCCTCAGAGAGCCCCATTTATCCTTTGAATTCGTGGATTGAGTTTTCCGTTCATTCCATAGATGGCGTTTTCCTAAGGGAAGATATAATTTGCTTCACTTTCAGGATGATTGTCCTTCAAGGATAGTTAAATGGTACAGCCAAGTATGCCGGATGATATTTTTGCGGGTTGAAACGGTTGCTGCGTCAAGCGGCATGAACTTAGAAAGGAACGACCTTATGTATATATAGAAGAGTAGTTTTCACAAAAAGGAATTGAAGCTTTATAACTCCTATTTAATTATATTCGAGCGCTTTCGAAAGCTGGCCGTGTTGTCATCTTTAAGGCTCTACTCAAACTGAAGATGACAATTTGCTATAGCCTGAGAATATTCCAGAAATATTTTGGCTACTGGAAAAGTTATATTCTCTGAATCATAAATAAACTCATCCAAATTCTGAAGGCTTTGTTTGTTTTGTTCCATAACAGTGTAAATCGGGCATTCGAAGATGATATGAAATGAAGTTTCGGCCTTATTTCAATTGCAAACTTTTCATAATACACCTGGTTCGATCGAATACACAATTCCATTCGATGTGAACTCAATTTCAAAATTATTGGCCATGCATAACTGTGCAAGAGTGCGGGTAACTTGTATAGGTAACTTCAACAGCAGACAAGAGTTGGGTTCAGTTGAGGTACTTAGCGAATTATACATATACATAAAAGGGTAACGAGATGCTGTATAGGCATCTTTGTTGTATAGATAACTGTGATATTTATTTACTATATTTCTCCTATTTGAATTCAAAGAGTGACCAGTCATATTATTCCAAAATTCCAGAGATCCGCTATCAATAAAAAATTGCTTTACTTGAAGTGCCCAATTATATTTTGCATAAGTCGTATTCATTAATCTCATATGTTGTTGAAAACAAAGTCTTGGATAATGATCACTCTTCATGGTAAGAATCTTGTGCAGCCAGTTTGAGGTAATTTTAAAAATATTGAGTGCAATTTTAACTCGTCCCGTTTCCTGACGTACTATTGCGTCGAGTGTGTTAATAGCACTAAAATAATTCTTTTCAAGAAACTGAGTTGTACTCTTTCTGATAATTCCAAATATCTAATGCCTCATGTCATAACGGAGTTGAACACAACACTCATTGCTGATGATTTACTCGTGGATACCAGGTGTCAATTTTAGCTTTAGACAAAATAGGGATAATCCTGACATCCTGAAGAAGTGAAAGTTACTCCCAGATAAACATATTTGTTTGTTACCTCTAGTGGTTGTCCGTTGAAATGAAAAGCAAAATTAGATTTTCGATATCCACTTCGAGCAAATTGTATAATTTTAGTTTTTCGTGAATTAACGGTTAGCTCATTGCATGTAGTATATACTTTCAAAGTCTTCAATTTTTTCACGACATCAGTTTCTGAGTCGGCAAGAATCACCAGATCATCTGCATATAATAGAGCCAACACGTCATTTCTAGTATCAATGTTTACACCCTGTGCCTGGTTATCATAAAAGAATATATAATAAATAGTGCGAATAGAAGGGGGTTCAGAGGCTCACCTTGGAGAAAACCAGTTGTTAATTCAAATAATTCAGAGAGGCCATCAGAACCTTTCATTTGAATAGTTGCATTGGAATACAGCATTAGTATTATCCGCAGGATTTTAGCTGTTATCCTCATCGTGACTAATTTATCCCGGAGTAAGTTATGGTCAACAGAATCAAAAGCTCTTCTGGAGTCAACAGAAATAGTGAATACCTTTCGTTTTCTATGTCTAATATGAAAATTTATCACTGAGCTCAGCGTATATACATTGTCTACACATCCTCGATCAGGGCGTAAACCAGACTGATACTCTGGCAATGCTTTGCAATCATCGACCCATAGTACTGAGCCTCTATATTTTTCCGGATTGTTTACTGGACCACCTTTGTGCAACATAGTTATTATTCTAGGCATGGCAGGTGAATCAAAACTTTTGATTATTTTTACATTTGTTGAGTACTGTATAAATTCCATCAGTAGAGTAAGGTGTGTATAAATAAGGGCGGCAAGAGTCTTGAAAGTTTTTCCCATACTTCGACTGGCAAAGATTTAGAAACTGAACTATTTCGAAACTGCTTGATAGCCAACCAGAATTCGGTTTGATTTCTCATGTTTGAAAGCTTCGTAATAATTCCAGTCTCGTATTCTGTTTTCTTCATTTTCATTATTTTCTTATACCCGCATTTCAAGCCTATACAGGGTGTTAATTAAGTATGTACCATAAATTCAACAGACGATTCTTTAGAGGTAATTTCAAGACGAAATGTTTATATAAACATGGGTCCGCATATCCTTCGTTCTCAAGATACAGGGTGTTAAAAAAAAAAGTTATTCGTAAATATCTTAGATATCATTTAACTAATTCTGTTGTAATTTGACAATGGTATTTATAACACCAAGGAGCTAATTTAGCCCAAACGTGATTCAATTTATTAAGTTCAGTGGCGTTTCGAGCGGGATTTGAACGAATATTTTTGACTTAAAAATGTACGCTACTGACTTTTGTGCAATTTTCATTATTTCTTTGGATTAAGCAATTTTTTGTCTCATGAATTTTTTTTCGTATCTTACTAATATGGGAAATTGAATGTTTCTTTTGGAAATTATTATTTTACAATTTTTCATTACTAATTATGTAACAATAACAACAAAAATTGAATAACATTAGCATCTAGACTAACGAATTGCACTAAATTAACGGCCGATTTCATAATCAATATCTAAAGTCCACTTTACCGAAAGGAGACTTTACACTAAAGTCCCCTTTAAAGTAGCTGTTGCCGTCATTTGGTTTCATAATTAATATTAAAGTGCCCTTTCCATAAAGTATCTTTTAAGTAATTTTTAAGATGTTGGTCAACCTGGAATTCATGGATTTTGACAAGATTTGTCATATTTGACGAGTATTTAAGTTCAGTGTTTGAATAAGTAAGGTTAAGAGTTGTGGTGTTTGATGTTTTTGTTATTTGTATTTGTGAGGACGATTTATTTGGACAGAAATGGAAATGTTAAATAATAATAAGAAAGTTCGCTCGTCAAATTTTTCTCGGGAGGAAGAAATGAATTTAATACAAGAAATTGAAAAATTCAAGCATATTTTAGAATGCAAAACTACTAATAAAGTAACGAATGCAGAAAAGGTATGTATTACAAGTACAAGCAATTTTTTGTGTGTATTTTATTTATTGTAGAATACATGTTAATGTAATCATAACCCTAATTTTACTTCATCAAGGGTGAAGGGTGTGAGCTTGAAATAATAAATTAAAACTATATATATTTATGTAGTTAGATACCTCAATATTAATAAATTTAAATATGATTTTAGGAAGAGGCATGGCGCAAAGTACTTTCCAGCTTCAACTCCAGAAATATACAACTGAGAAGTATATCTCAGATTAAAGCAAAATTTGATAATCTGAAAACAAAAGCTAGAAAGGATGTGGCGAAACAAAAATCATATATGACGGGAACAGGGGGTGGTCCCGCAATAAAAATTGATTTAGATCCTGTAACAGAAGCAACCCTAAATATAATAAATATGAAAACGGTGGTGGGTTTGAATAACAGCTTGGATAGCGATTTCATAAATGTAATTACATTTTTTTATAACCAAATCATTTTGTTTTAACAGTAACCAAACTAAAATTTGGTTAATGGTTAAAAACATTATTTCTTTCATGATTTTATCTGTATTGGTTAGGGCAATAAAATTAAATATTAATTGTATAGGATCTTGGAATGGATGCATCATCTTCAGTTTTAAAGGAAGAACTTCTAAAAGAATATCCTCAACAATTTGTTGTAAGTAAATAAACCGTTTTTTAAATGATAATATATTAGCAACCTGTTAATAGTTGTCAAGATAAACTTGTTATTTTTTGTCTTGGGAACATACTTGTATAATATTAATTATTCTAAATATATTGTTACAGGATTCAGAAATGACAATAATTGCAGCAGGAGAAGCCAAAGATGAAATGTCAGAGATTTCTACGCAATCAGTAAGTTATAGATTTTTTTCACTACTAATCCATAGTTCGGAAAGACCTTTTATTTTGAATTGAAGGGTTTATATTTTTAGGAGTGATTAATTTTTGGGAAAGAAATTTTTTGGCTTTCTACTACTTCTTCTTGATACAAAAATTATGTGGGAATCTTCCAAAGAGAGGAAAGAAGTAATCAATTTGAAAATAAGTAACTCTATACATGGATGTGTACATCATGCAAAGAAACATCTTTCAGATAAAAACTGGAAGGAAGTCCTCCTGAAACAGCTATTTTCATATAAACATTGAATTACATTACAAAGTATCTTCTGTATAATTCAGTATTCATTGTTCAGTATTGTTTCGAAAGAATTTTTTTCTGTCGTGTAATTCAATGTTCATATGAAAGTAGCTGTTTCAGGAGGGCTTCCTTCCAGTATGTGTCTGAAAATTGTTTCTTCGCATGATCTACACATCTATGTATAGAGTTACTTATTTTCAAATTGATTACTTCCTTCCTTTCTTTCGAAGATACCTACATTTTTTTTGTATCAAGATGGAGAAGTAGAAAGCCAAAAACTTTTTTTCCCAAACTTTTTAATTTGTTATGCTGATTAAAGCTAATATTTAAGTTAGGACCTCAAAAAATGTAATAGTACATTTGCTTTTAGATAGTACCTGAATTTACTGAAGAAATTGTATTGGAGGAGAACCAGATATCACCTCCTACATCAGTGACACCCTCAGGGAGCATGTCTAGTAAAAAAGTGAGTTTTGAATTGTGTGTGGTACAGTTGTAATTTTTATTATATAACTCTTGTCTGTTCCCAGCAAACGCATATTAAGAAAAAAATCGATTGGAGTAGTTATGCACCTAATAATTTAAAAAGAAAAGCCAACGGAAAACTACACCCAACCAAAATAAACCCGTTATATGATGCAAAAGAAGATTATTATAAAAAAAAAAGGAGCTTCTTGAAAAAACGGTAGAAGCAGAGGAGAAGGAGAGATCAAGGAGAAGGGAGAGAGAAGAAGAAGAACATTTAAAAAAAAATGACTTTATTGGATTTAGAAATCAAATTAAAAGAAAAACAATTAAATAAATTAAATGTTTCATAAAACTGATTTTTAATTATTATTAGTATTTACAATCTAGCAAAATGTTCATTAATTATCAAATTCCTTATATTTTCTGCTATATTTGGATTATTTTCCATGGGGGGTAATACATCCTCATCGTCTTCCTCTATTTCATCTTCTTCAGTAAAGTTATCATTCATATCAATGGCAATGTTCTGAAGAACTGCAGTTGCGACTATTACTACCATTGTGGTTTCTAGTTTTAGTCTCATGCCAAACCTCAAAACGGGAAATCGTCTTTTCCATAAACCGTATTGACGCTCTACTACATTTCGAGTCCTTATTATAGACTCATTGTATAAATTTTCAGCAGGTGTTCTAGTTTGTTGGAACTTAGTCATAAGATATGGCTTTAGAGAATATCCACTGTCACCAATTAGCATATACTGACCAAATACACCATTTTCAAATTTTTGCTCTAAACTGCTATTATTAAAAATTGTTTGCTCATGCACCGATCCTGGCCATCTCACAACAATATCTCTTATTTTCAATTTAGCATCGCTTACTGTCTGAACATTTAATGCAAAATAAGATTTTCTACATCTGAATATTTCTGCATCATTTCCACCGGGAGAATCAATTTTAACTAATGTGCAATCAATTGCTCCAATGGTCTTGGGAAATGAAGCTATTTCATAAAATTTTTCAACTGCTTCTTCCAATTCCCTTTTATTTTCATACATGCGAATGTGTTGTCGGGCTAGTGAGGCAATAGCAATAGACACCTTTTTGATAATCCTGCTAGCTGAACTTCTAGACACTCCCATGAAATCTGATACGATTATTTGCATATTTCCTGATGCGTAGAATCTTAAAGTCAACAATAATGTGTAATGGTGTAATGCACCCACCTCTAAAAAATAAATAATATTTTTTATAATTCTGTTAATAATACAAATTTTACAACTTACTTATTAGTAGGTAACTGAATTTGTTCTTTTATTTCATCTAGTAGATACAAAACAGTTTGTTTTTTTAAGCGAAAACGTTGGTAAAAGTCAAGCTCATCATATTTTTCGAAGCAGTCTGTTCTTTTCCTATACACTTTTGGTCTTCTAGTATAAATAAATTCTTCATCAGATGAACTTGAGCTAGACGTTTCAAAATTATTCATATTTTTATGATTATTATGGCTGAACGAACACAAAACTAGCAAACGTAGCGAGTAGCACAACAAATAACAATTATTAAAATTGAGGTTATGTTGTAGTTAAATGACACTTTAGCGAGTTGAAGTAGAGAAATCGACACTTTAACTTTGAAGGACGTTTTTGGCTTAAAGGACACTTTAACTTGGTTATGAAATCAAAAATATTTATTAAAGTATCATTTAAAGTTAAAGTAACCTTTATGTTTCTTTATGAAATCGGCCGTAAGTGTTGTGTCGGCTTCAATACAAGTGTCTAGCCGCCGCATTATTGAATTTCGCACTCTTCTGAAAATACCATAAATGATAATCAAGGGTTGCCTTGGAAAACGATGGCATCATTTAATGAACAACTTGACAGTTGTTGTCAACTTTATAAGCTTTTAATTTATAATTGTTATAAAAAGTGTTTTTAGTGGTTATTTTTTGAACAATTTTCGTAAAACATGGTTCAATTTACTAACAGTGAAATGGCAGGTAGGTATGCATTTCTGTTATGGAATGGCTCACGGAAACTCGAATGCTGCAAGACACATTTACCATGAAAGATTTCCTCAGCGTGTAGTGCCTAATAGAAGAACTTTTGTACGTATCCATGCACGACTATCTGGAACAGGCAGCTTTAAAAGATCGACGGTTGTCATTGGGAGGCCTGCTACGGTACGAACAGTTCAAATTGAAGAAGCTGTTTCGAATGAGATTGAAGTAAATCCTCATATCAGTACTCGAAAAATAGCTGAAGAACTGAATATTACCCATGTCACAGTGTGGCAGATTTTAAGAGCCCAGCAGCTATATCCCTATCACATGCAACGTGTGCAAGCTCTATTGCCCAGAGATTTGCCTGTGAGACTAGCTTTTTCTAATTGGTTACGCAGTGAAATAAGAAGAAATCCAGGTGTCCTAAGTCGAATATTGTTTACAGATGGAGCTTGTTTTTCTCGCAATTCAATTATTAACTTCTACAACAATCACATTTGAGCAGAAAACAATTGTTGTTATTGTTAAATCATTAGTAATGAAAAATTGATAAAATAACGATTTCCAAAATAAACATTCAATTTCCCATATTATTCCTTGTGAGGTCCAGGGATATGAAATTAGGTCGACTTTTTTTCCCAAAAACTAAGCGAAATATGAAAAAAATTCAGGAGAAAAAAAAGTTATATTTCTAATTGCTCAATCCAAAGAAATAATAGAAATTGGGTAATATTTCGTTTGAGGACACCTGGTGAAAAAATTTTTGCGTGTACTTACGTATTTTGATGCGTAGATTACGAATCTGAAAGAAAAAAGCGGCGCTCTCCCTTATTTACAAAGTTACGGCCCTTCAAAGATCTCAAAAGGGCAACTTTTCAGCCTTCTTTTTCACAAAATAAACTATTTAAAAACACAAGCATCTACTCACTAGGTCACCTTCACACCTTATTCCTCCTTCTTTGACACTTGTCACTTCAATAATGAACATTTTTCTTATAAAAAATTTAATTTAAAAACGAATGCTTCTCCTGGTGATATTATTCTATTTTTAGGTTAGTTACTAGTGACATTTCAGAAAAAGCGGTTGGTATTTGCCGGCGCCTACTATTTCAAATTCGTAATACACCACCAAAAATCAATTTACGATCTAAAGAATGAAGGTAAAAAACATTTGATTAGTTTAGGAATATGGACTGCATCAGTCGTAAAAACCATGCCATTAACCTTAAAAACGTAAAATAAAGAGATATGTAACCAAAAAGCAGCTCCGTACATTTTTAAACATTTTTATTGGAAAAATGTTGATTATTAAAGTGAAAAGTGTCAAAGAAGGAGGAATAAGGTGTAAAGGTGACTGTAAAGGTGACCTAGGGAATGAATGCTTATGTTTCTAAATAGTTTATTTTGTGAAAAAGAAGACTGAAAAGTTGCCCTTTTCAGAACTTTGAAGGGCCGTAACTTTGTGAATAAGGGAGAGCGCCGCTTTTTTCTTTCGGATTCGTAATCTACGCATCAAAATACGTAAGTACACGCAAATATTTTTTCAAAATCGCCGGGTGTCCTCAAAACGAAAATTCACCAAAAATTGCACAAAAGTCAGTGGCGTACATTTTTAAGTAAAAAATATTCGTTCAAAACCCGCTCGAGACGCTACTGCACTTAATAAATTGAATCACGTTTATGTTAAATTAGCTCCTTGATGTTTTAAATACCATTGCTAAATCACAACAGAATTAGGTGGAGGATATTTAAGATATTTGCGAATAACTTTTTTTTTATTTTTATTTTAACATACTGTATCTTGAGAACGAAGGATTTGCGGACCCATGTTTATATGAACATTTCGTCTTGAAATTACCTAAAGAATCGTCTGTTAAATTTATGGTACACACTTAATTAACACCCCGTATTGTTTTCAGATTTTCTAGAAAATTATGTTTCTTACATTGTTTCAAAGCTATTCGCATTGTTTTTTTTTGCAGTGATACAGTCAATATCAAACCATGGCATATTTTTTTAATCTTCTGTTTTTATAACGTTTTTATCATAAACAAGGCTTAAATCAGCGGGAACCTCGCGTATGGCTGCAATTACATTAAAAAGGGCTTATCAAGATCAGCAATGAAATGGGCTTGGTTTGACCGATTCATTCCTAATTCATAATTTAAATAAAACTCATTTTCCAGTTTAACTTCATGCACGAATAACCATTGTTTGAAGGATCAGAGTCTTTATGTTTAAGCAGACTACTGAAGGTCAAAGTTATATATTTGGGGAAATGGTCAGACAAAAAGTCTTCTTCATCAACATAAAAATCATTCACGTCCGAAATGAACATATTGTTTACCCATGCCAAATCAACCACACTTTTTCCCAGTTTGCTGATATATAATTGAATTGGATACTTTTTTCACAATGCACATTATAGAATGTCTATCGATCGAATTCTCATAAAAATTAATACAGTTGTTTCAAATGTTTATTATATATAAAATTTATCTTTTGCATTAAGTAATTTGAACGAATCGTTTAAAAGTTATCACAATAAGATTGATTCAACGCAACGCAGTAAGCCATTGCGTGTGGCGTCTACTGTAAGATGACCGGAGACGATGCGTGGAGGTGGTCTGAGCAATGAAGCGCCATTGCCGAGAACGCGATCCGAACGCAGGCAGACGCGTAAGGGCAGATGTCGTTGACAGTTGTGTTGGTTTTAGAATTTCTTTGTAGCTAACTTGATTCGATATTTCAAAGATATTCATTACTCAGTGCAGTTGGCATATTTTTTAAGTTACTGTATTTTTAAAGTGAAAATACAAATCACTAGCTATTTTCCGCTCTTATATTAACGTACAGCCGAAGCTTCGAAGTCTAGAATCTTGAAATATGCAGGTAGGTTCTTTGTATAGCGTAAATAAGCATCAAGAAAAGGAATCAGGAATTACCTCACCCAAGGGCGGAAAATAGGGGTTCAAATATTGTATTGAACTTCGTCAGTTTTGGAGTTGGAAACCTGAAGTTTTGGGTTGATAAAAAATATTTCAACTTTCTCTTCAAAATGGTGTGTCACGAAACTTAATATCACAAATCAAATTCTACGTGAGCGAAGCCGCGGGAAAAAACTATTCAGTCATATAACAAGTTATCTATGGTGTTATAAATATCATGAAAATAATTAATTACCATGAAGGACGCCGTACTGTAATGAATTAGAGAAACAAGTATAATTAATTTTCCGGTAGCTTCTTTCTTTCATCACTTCGGGAGCTCCAAACTGTCATTCTGCATTAATTTATAATATAATGCCCCAGAAATTTTCTCGCTTCCTTTCCTTGACCCGCTGTCCTCTTTTATTCAGGTCACTTCAACTTGCAGTAACGGGCTACACCGTTTCTCCGAAACAACGAAGCTGAGGATGAAAAATTCCTTGATATTTCGAGAAACATACGGTGCGAACAAAAACGGATGCACAATGTGAAAATGTTTGTAACTGATATTGAGCGATGGGTAAATTTTAATTACGGGTTGTGAACCATTGAGTATCCCATTTGATTTACGAGTTTATATAGGGTCTTTCATTAGGCGCTTCCTATCTGTGAATGCGAATGAAAAAAGTGTGTGTGAGATATCATGAAAATTTTCAATTCCTTTGAAAGACCTGTTGAGGCCATGATGTGTTAGGAATCACACGGTAAAAGGTAAGACCTCGTCAGTTGAATTGCACAAGTTTTGACTTTTGAGAGTTGTCGTTCATAGGGGGTGACAGTTGGTTAATGGAAAAATAGATTTTTTTCAACAGATATAACATCGTTCAAATGTCTGCCATGGCTTCTCTGGATGAGGAGCATCCGTAACCACCAACTCTTCAGGTCTTTGGTGCATAAATCAGGCTGAATTTGTTTGGGTTATGTTAGCTTAGTAAACACACTTCGAAATATGTCTTCATAGGATTCTTCACCACTGAAATCGTTTAAAAAAATGTAAATCTACAGTTTCTGACTTCAGTTGGATATAGCACTCATTATGAACCTCCTCACCTTATTGTACATCGTTGTATTCCTCATTAATAATATTATGAAATATACGGTGAACTTTTTGAAGGTCATGAATCCTCTGAAACAAAATGTTGCATTGACAATTTTTCATTTCTGCTTTGTAGAAAAGAGAATGTATCAGAATGGGTAGAAGCGAAATTGCAAATCGTATAATCTCCATAAATGAGTGTAAAAAATACCTTTATACCTACTCAGTTTCGATTAGTTGAACAATTATTATCTTCTGTAGAAACTGTTGAGTCCCTGAGTGATAATAATCAATTCAACTTCACTCGACACCATTGTTGCACTCACCTGTGTTTATCAGGGTTGTGATATCAAATGCCGAGGTTAAGAATTATACACAGGTTTAGTGGCGAACGGTTGAAATGATTCGTGTTATTTTGGTAGGAAAATGTATTTCAATTTCATGTACATAGGTATATATTCAGCATTTATTATCATTACTTACTTGTAGTAAGTCCAACTGCGAATACATTCACCTTCAAATACCGAATACCCTCTACCTTCGCCATATTCTCGCTTATTTGGTCTCCCCATATAATCCCTAGACATCTATTTACTAGCATCAGAAACACTTTGTTAGCTCAAATACTGACTGTCTTTCACGTTCTGGTTAGAGCGGATAAAAAAACTCGAATCATTGATCGACCTATAATGGATTAGCGATATATAGTCATTAGTCATTCTTCAGCTGCTGCGCTGTTGATCTCGTCAATCTTGATCATGAATTAAGCGAGTCATGAACATGGTCACCTTGACTAACTCAAGAATTTCCCAGACATAATTTAATTTGTCACGCAAATTGGTTAATTGTTCTACCTTGACTGTGGTAGAACATTTTGATGCTGTTTGACTCCAAACGTGATTCTTTCTCCAGCAATTGATAAACGTGGCAGTGAAATTCAATATTTGTTTAACCTGATTCTACATGATCGATTATGACTATCAAGCAAAAAAATGACGTCTGTTAACTCGCGTTTTGCTAAACAAGTTAGCACCATCAGGAGATGACTAAAACTCAGTTCAAGTCATCTGATAATGCTAACTCATCAAAAGACAAAATTTTTATTCAGGTAAGGGAGAAGTGTTTTCCATAGATTCATTTCACGTCAGAGTTTCCAAATTACACTCATGAAATTATGACTAGAATTGTCTTGGTCTCTTCGATGTTAAGGTAATGAAATCCATTGTTTCACGAAACTTTCCACTTCTCTTAAGTTCAATGTTGATCGTTTTCAACGGTTTTGCCAAACGAATAGCATGGTATCTTCAAAAGATTTCTGTATGTCACCTGTCATCGTTTTCGTTGCAGTTTCAGAAATTGTGCTGGTAACTGCTTTTTTGGCTAGTTCATCAACTTTTTCATCACCTCGTATTCCTATTTGCGATGGGATCCATATATAATTTATGTTTTTGCCATTTATGTCTGCATCATGAGATGAGTTGGTTCTTGTTTTGTTCGTGGGAGACCTACATTGTGGAAGTTTAATTTGAATAATCGCTGCTCCTATTACCTAATCTGTCAGTATACAGTTGAATATGGTTTGGTGATGTTCTAATACAATTTGAAAGTGATTTTGAATGAGTGATGGATTAGTATAGTGTTGTCAAAGATAGGAGTAAGGGAGTAAGGAGTGACGTTTAGATTGGCTTATGGTCCATGGACGAAAAGTAGTCTGTTGGATAGGAAAGACGTCAGGAAAAGTTACGCCACCAACAGTAAGTTGGTGAGGATGGCCGTGTATTGCTTTCATAATATTGTATTATCATTACTTTTTGTAGATCTTCCTTCTTCTCTAGGAAGAAGATACACATTCTCTAGAAGATACACATTCCTAGAGAAGATCTAACACGAAGAAGAGTACCTGATGCAGAACAAATACAGGCAAATTTACCTGAAATACCTGAGTTAAGACGCTCTGACCGTATAAAGAGACAGACAACAGGATGACAAGCTCAGTTTGAGGAGTGCCAGATGATGACAGTTCTACCAACTGTCGAAAGCGCAGATAATCAATATATATATATATATATATATATATATATATATATATATATATATATATATATATATATATATATTGATTATCTGTCAACCGACTTCCCAACACGTAACAGCACACCTATATAATGACAAATGAGATTGTGTCGAAACGTTGGTGAAATTAAAGATATACACGGATCAAATACTCAAAAAACCAGTTATATATATATATATATATATATATATATATATATATATATATATATATATATAGGTATGACATTTGTCATTTGACTGAGAGACCCCGTTATTCCATTCTAGTGTATATATATATATATATATATATATATATATATATATATATATAAATGAATGGATAAGTACTCTTTGATCATTCCCATATTGATTTCAATTTAAGAGTCACCGGTATACAGCTGTTTCAACCTATTGGGCATCGTCAGTACCGGACAGGCGGTCCTCGATTGAAGACAAAATGAGAAAAAACCAAGAAAGTACTTGATAGAAATAGCTGCGTAAACTGCGTAAACAGCCTATCCGATATCTCACGGCGAACTTTTTTGAACACTAATATCGATATTTTTACAAATATTCATTATTCTCTGCCGTATATCCAATAAATTTTTCCATCAACTGTCAGATTAGATATCAAAAACAACTTAACAAGAATTCATGACAGTAATAAATACTACAAATAAATCTGAAACTTTTCTCACAAACTGGAACTGAGGGATAAATTCCGAAAATATTGAGTTTTTTCCAAATATGTTCGAATATAAGGACCTTTTCTGTAGGTTAATGCATTTTCTCATTTTATCAATAGTTCAGGAATTTCTTGCAAAATACTAGAAAATAGTCCAATGGTTTCTCAACATAGTCATAGATTTTCATAAACACTTCATGATGAATTCAGGTGAAACTACATTAAACAAATGGAAAGTACAAAATTAAAAAACATATATAATCTTTGACATTCGTTAATGACGAAGGGTGTCCTGCTAAAATAAGAGATAATGCATCCCTAAAATTTATTTTCCGGGAAAATGTACGTATGAAATGAGATATTCTACCTCACGAGTGCATTCGTGAAAGTGATTGGTTCGTCAAAATTAAAAAAAGTGAATGAAATGAAGAAAACTCATTTTTATAATAGGCAAAAACACCTGAATCAAAGAGACGGCATTTCTTTCAAGTTCGAATGATTAATCCAAATATATATGCAGGAAATAAAACTTCTCAAGTGTCCTCAAAAATGCCAGTACATAGAAGAATGTATACATATTGACTGGAAAACGATTTCGGAAAAATTTTTGTATACATCAGTTACTGAAATGATGTATACAAAAAAAAAGATATGCATTTTTGGTGTCGCCAAAACTCTCTCTCTCTCTCTCTCTCTCTATATATATATATATATATATATATATATATATATATATATATATATATAGACATGTATTCACATATAGTACATTATTGGTGGTATCATTATTTAATCCCACAAAAGTAAGAATTGGCTAATGCTAGTTATAATACATGTACATACACAAAGTAATCAATGATATATTTCATTATTGAATAATTATTTATGTTCAGGAGAGTATAGTCCCTTGATATATGTTCAGCAAAGTATAGCCTCCTTTTTAGATTCTGGCCATGGACAACCTTCCCATTCAGTTTGTGAGAACACCCCTTGGAAAAAAATTAAGTATATTTTTTTCTTCAATTGCACCTCATGAATATTCATGTAATTGTCTATACGTTCCACAAATAATATTCCAAACAGTCACGATCAAATTGAGTGAAGTTTATATAATTCAACGTTCAACAGCATTTGTTTTTATCCCAAATTGACAATACACACGTTCAGGATATTCTGATGCCTTCCAGTATTTCCGGTATTAAATACCCATTTGACATGCTCAATAAATATATTCAGTTGGTTGACAATCAATCACATAAAAGCCGACTCAGTTAAGGCATTCTCCAAGATGTGACAGGATTAAAACATGAGTGGCATTTCCACTGCTGCGGTAAGCTTGGTTACAGTTGTGAGCGATGATGATTTGTGTTAGGTCATAGAAAATTTGTTATTTTCAAACAGATAATTGATATTGTTGTTCGACTAAATCAAACGGAAAATATGAATGGATGAATGTTTCATCAATGCCATGTTTTTCTCCTATTGAGTGAGAATACTTGAAACCATTATGCACTTGATTCGTAGGTTACAAATTTGAAATCTTCAATTTCGTAAGTGAATTGATGTTGAATATTATACCATCAATTCAGGCTCATCATAAATGACAAGTATAGTTTCACTCGGTGGTTATGAAAGAGCTTTGAATTAGTGAAAGAAAGCAACAAATATCATTTCTGAAAATATGTTGAAAATGATCTATTCATCGAAGATGAAAAATATCTGGGAAAGAAACATCAGTGATAAATAAGGTACTAAACAATGTTATAATCATTTTCAGTTCTTTTGAAAAAGGTGATGTGGCCAAAGATTGTGTATTCTCAAGAAAAAAAGGAAAAAAAAAAGATATACTGAAAATCATTTCCAGAGTAGCAACTGAATTCAGTTAGGGAGCCGTTTTTCTTCTGAACCATATCAAATTGAAGTTTACAGAGTTTTGCAAGGAATATTTCCTTAGAAGTAATAAAGTAATGAACAAATTGTAGACAGGGCCGCCAAAACAAAGTTCAACCGCAATTATTTCCTTCAAATCATTGAAATGATGATACAATTGATGGCCAAGACAGCAAATAGAATTTTACAGTGATAGAACGCTCTTTTCCTATAGCGTTGAAACGCTTAGAAATAAAACTATCAGTCATGAAATTACATTTTTATAATCATACAGTACTCTCAGGGCCTACGTATGCACCATTTTGACAATCTCGATCACTGTCACTGTCCTATTGAAATTTACAGGTTCAGTTTGACATTATGATTATAACAGTGACTAGACCTTAACTCTTCTGAGACAACTCGAATGCATATGTAAATTAGATGAAACTCACCAATACAATGAACAGATGCAAGACACCGTGATGAAAAACGATGTTCGATACTTTGCTGACTTATATAACATGAGGAAAATGAGATCACAACCCACCAATTCAAACTGTACTTCGTATATCAATAACTCATATATTATTTTCAAAAATCTCAATATCCTATAATCAAATGTTATTAGTATTTTATGAAACTTTCAACCCTAGTAGAAGTGAAGTTGGACGATAGACGGTCGGTTCAACGTGGGTGCTTTGTTCACTCACTCAAATCGACCGCCGTGTTGGTCGTTGGTTCAAGTCCCAGGCTGAACGTTCGATTCTCACTTGCTATCGTCCAACCCGTATTAGGAATCACACGTTGAAAAGTAAGACCTCGTTAGTCCTTAGCTCACACAAGTTTCGACTTCGAGGGTTGTCGTTCGTAGAGGTGCAACAGCTGGTTAACAGAAAAACAGAAACAGTTCCAATGTAATTTAAAAGAATTCTCCACGTACAGTTTAGTAAGTGAGTGAAACTATGAAACTACTTCTCTTTCAGTCGAGTAGTTTCATGGTTTTGCAAAGTAACAAAGTTTTTTTTTTAATTGAAAGGAATTCTGCTGATTTGTTGGTATGATGAACTTTTCAATGTCCTGATCGAAAGTATCCACGGACACAACGAAAAATAATGGACAGTTTTTGAGAAAAAAAATTATCAAAATCACCAAAATGGGAAATTTGATAGTCAAACGGGGGAAGTAGGCCATGTTATTTTTCAACCTCATGCCTCTCGGAAATTGTAGCATGTGCTTTAGCAATTCATCATGGGTCTTGTGTTTTTCTTTACATCACCGTTCATCAATAATTGCAGATCATACAGAATGACCTATAAAGCCATCATTCGTAAAATGAAAAAATAATTTTTGTAGCATTGTCAAAACAATAGATCGTGTGAAAGTTGGTCAATGGATATGGTTATATAGGAGATCATTCAACTGATATACTGTGTGACACATATTCATGGTACAGCTCCCTTTTCTACTTTGTTTCTCTGGCTATGTTTAAAAAAATATGTTTTTTCGTTAACCAGCTATCGCACCTTCTAACGTGTGGTTCCCAACACGGGAGAATGTTCTGGTAACATTGAATATGCTCACCAGACGACACTCTTTGACAACAAATTCAACTTCCGGCTTTTCCGAAAATGACATCAAATGAGACACCCTGTATATTATTATATGATCGATTGGGGATGATCATGAGGAATTCAACGATATCAGGTTTGATGGTGTTATCACTAATGACTACCGAGAGGTGTAGAGAGTAGGATAGAGAGTTGGATAGACCCTTGTAGCAAGATCTATCGAAGAATAAAATTGCGGAGACGTTTTTTTCAACGTCCTGACGATTCTCTCGATGGGCACAACAGAAAATAATGGACAGTCTTCGAGAAAAACGGCTCAAAGTCGGCAAAATAGCTTGTGAGGAAATGATAACTAGACCTGTTACAAATCAAATGAGAAATGTTTCATTTTCAATCATCACATAATTTCTCAACGGAATAATGTATTTGACATAAGCCTACATTAATTTTTATTCATCATATAATTGAACCGACCATTCCACTATCGCATTTCTAAATTGTCACATAGTTTTATCTACTTCATCCGCAACTGAACTAATATTTCAACCGGTAATCACATTTTTTTGAGTTACCAAGTTACCAATTGACTATTGGTTGACATGGTAACATGTAATGTATACATGGGAAGTAAAAATTTTTTCTAAAGTTTGAATCTTTTGCCTGTTTATTTGGTATTCCATACCAAGCTTAGGACTGACAAGGTCTTACCTTTCAACGTGTGATTCCCAACACGTAATGGAAGGAATAACTGACGATTTTAAAAAAAACTTTGAGCGAATCGTGCGTAGTATGTAACGCTAGACTGAATCTAAATCGGTTAACTCTGAAGTGCCGAGTTAATGTTTTTATTTTGAAAACCATTTATATCTCAGATAATGCGCTTCAGTTCGTGCAACAAACACTTCAATGGTGTTTTGTTGATTAATCATTATTTAAATGTATATTATTTATTTAATCAAAATTCCACTATGTGTAATTCTTCAATGCATTTTAGGACGTTTTTTCGTACATATACTGTAATACAATTGACTTCCATTATTTGTCCCTTGTATCATCTCATATATATCAATTGAATAATTTTTTATATAACCATATTCATATGCATTGACTAACTTTCTCACAATCTATTGTTTTCGTAGTCTTATGAAAATTATTTTTTCATTTTCCGGATTATGGCTGTATGCATCACCCTGTATGATCTGCAATCATTGGAAAACGGTGCTGTGAAGACACTAGAAGACCCATGAAAGAATTGCTAAAGCGCATGTTAAAATTTCCGAGAGGCATGCAGTTGCAAAATTACACGTCCTCATTTTCCCGTTTTACTATCAGATTCCTGGTAATTTTGAAATATATAGGATAGACAGAAATTTCACTGCTACCAATGTTAGTAGAGATGGCGGTGTGCTCTCGCTAACTGAGAGCGAGATCATTCATAATCCCGATAAGTCTTGGTCATTCTTCATCAAGTCAAAAGCATTCGACTTTTGGGTTATCCAATGACTTAACTGTCTTCAAATCGTAGGTAGTATGTCCAACTCAATGGCCTCAAGTCTGTCGAATATATAGTCACATCTGGTATACCACTAGTATTGAATATGTTTATCAATGATATCGGAACTGAGATTGAGATCAATTTCCTTTTATACACAAATGGTTTGAAACTCTATCACAATATAATATGTTCTAATGATTGCGAACTTCTCGCTATAAATTTAAATCGAGTTGCTACATGGTTTTGGAAAGATAATCTATCTCTAAACATATTCAAATGTAACGTAATGTCTCACTCACTGAAAACGAATCTGACATTACACAACTACGTATTAAACAATAAAGTTCTGATGCGTCCTGACACACTGATCTAGGTGTTACTTTTGATTCACTGCTCTCTTTTAATAAAAATATTGACACTACTCTGACAGCTGCTTATCGCATGTAAGGATTCTTTGTTGAAAATACAAAAGTCTTCGAAAAAGCTTCAACAGTGAAATTATTTCATTTCACTTTCATTCGATCTAGGCTGGAATATGTGTGAAGTCTCTAGGTAAGGCGTGAATATCATTCATTTCTTTTTTTATCTAAGTCATAAATAATGTCATTACCTGCTCTCAATTGTTACATATGTCGAATATTTGGGTTCCTAGACAGTTATCTAGGAATAGTGTAATATTTTATATATTGAAAAATTCCCAATTCATACAATGTGCGATACCTCTAATTCTGATAGAGGTGTCCTAGATACATTCAAGTGTCAGATTATACAAATCGAAAAACATTTATTAGCTAACTGACAGTTCTATTTTAATTTTTTTATATAGATTCACAAATTATATTATGTAAGTACATATTTGTAAATACCACTGTTTCTCCCTATTCTCTGTATTTGGGTTCATCCTGTAGAATAGTGTGTGAAATGAGTTTTGCCGACTTCAAGAAATTTTTCTCAAAAACTGTCCATTATTTTTCGTTGTGCCCGTGGAGACTTTTGATTAGGACATTGAATGGTTCATCATCATCATCACCAAAAAATCAGCATAAAGTTTATGCGTGGTCCTTTGGATGTCTTGTGATATCACTTTCGATCAAATGCAGAAGATTAATGTGATCGATTGAAATGAACATGCATAATTTGTGATCATATTTCAAATGAATTCCAAAATTTGTATTTCAAATCTAATTTTTTTGAGTTTATATTATCATTTCGTGTTTCTGGAAATTATCTTAATGAGTATATTTTTTGTACTCCAAGATCAATCAACCACAATGCGTGCAATCCCATAATTCTGGAAATATTTGTGTTGACCAAGTGCTTCCGATGATGAAAAAGACCAAATGATTGTTGTCGTACTTTATAAAACCGTAACATGTGTTGCACATTTATAAACTGGTTAGTGGAAATCTCTTAATATGATATTATACAGTAAAAAATTAATTGATTAAAATATAATTGATTCCAGAGAAATTAATTTGTCGTTTCAATACAGCGACATTAAATTCTTTTTTCAATGACGACAAACATTTATTTCAATCGAGAACAGAAATGTGTTTTGAGTTAACAGGAAAACCTTCCAAGACGACTGAAATTTCAACCATTCGATTGAAATTTATTGATTAACTTGCACTGAAGTTGATGTTTTTTTTTCATTTCAACCTCAATTTCATTCGACAATAGTAATAACTATAAAAATAAATGAAGAAACCCCAGAAAAATTATTTCAATTAATTTGATATTCGTGAAGTCTTCATTTCATTCTAATTCCAATTCATGGCGTATGGCACAATATAATTGTTATTTCCATCTATATATTTCAATTTTATTAGTTCGTTCAGAAATTTCAAATTACATTATATAATATTACAAAATGAAAGCCCAAATTTATAAAATTCACCATGAAACATTGTCAACTACTGTCAAATAATATTTATAATCAACATGTCTATTGAATGAAAAGAATATTTGTTCAATTCGAATAAAAGCATTTTTTAGCAAACACAACATAACATCAAACAAAATTCGTATTGAACGAAACGAATTCATTCGTACTTCAAGTAAATGATTTGTTCAATGTTACCTAATGATGTATCATTGACTGAAAGAAATATTCACTAATATGAATTGGTTGGTCATTTCGATTTCAATATCAAAAATGAAACAGACTTATTATTTGTTTGAAATGAATTCATATATTGAATCATCAATCAAAATTTTATTTCAACCAAAAGTATGATATTGCTTTCTGGGGTTTCCACAACAAACAGCAGATGAACTGTGCTTTTATTTAGCGAAAGAGATCAAACATACTTGCCATATGAAAGGCGCACAACTTACATTCACCCATGGAAATTTTGACAAAAATGTCTATAATATTTGAAAGCAGAAAAATTAAAATCATCCATCAACTGGAATGGAATTTAGAGAAATAGTTTCTTCAACTGTTATGTAGCCTTGTTAGCACTGTTATGTAGCCTTGATGAATTTGACTGAGTGTTTCCCTTGATGCATAAAATTTATGAAACCGTTGAAGGCTAGGCAGTTTTCACAGAGCTTCACAGTGATTGAATGCACTCGATCTGATCAACTGATTAATATCACATGCTTCTCAATTCGCAACTAATTTTTTTGAGTTTATATTATCATTTATACAATTATATATATATATATATATATATATATATATATATATATATATATATATATATATATATATACAGAGATAAAGATGTTATTGAGTGTGTATGATAGATAGATAGATAGATAGATACTTTATTCATGTTGTTACACAAAAGTGTTTATACATACGTCACATAAAACAGTTACAACAGAAAGTAAAAATGTGAAAATTACAGCGAATAATTAAGTTATTTGAAATCCATTACAATCAACACCATTTGTCAGACAATAAAAACATATTCAAACACAAATATGTATAGCTTTGTATACTTCATAAATACATAAATTCAGTTACTTGATTACAAATAGGGTATCGGATATGAAAAGTAATTGAAATACTCTTCAAAGGAGTAGAAACATTCCTCGATCAGAATATTCTTTACTTTCTTTTTGAAGTTGCTCAAACTCAACGTTTCGTTTTTCAGATTCTTAGGAAGAGCGTTAAAAAATTTTATCGATAGATACAGAGATGATTGTTTGATCTTAGTTGTTCTAGGCTTTGGCAGTCTTATATCACTTTTTCCTCTTGTGAAATATTCATGTACCTGCTCATATTTGACGGTATCACCACGAATATTTTTATTTTTTATATAAATCAAACATTCATATATGAAACAAGGGGGAAGTGTAAGTATCTTAAATTTTTTAAATAGTGGTTTGCAATGATCATTATAATCAACCCCTGCCATAATTCTTAGAACTCTTTTCTGCAAGACAAAAATTTTGGCTGTATGACTTGATGCACCCCAAACAACTATATCATACGTCATTGCTGCGTGAAATATTGAAAAGTAAGATACCCTGATGAATTCTTCAGTTAGCTTGCCCTTCAATTGTCTAATAATAAAAGTTGCCGTCGATAACCGTTTGGATAAATGGCTTATGTGTGACAAAAAATTTAAACTGACGTCTAGATACACTCCTAATAACTTAATATCATTATTAGCTATCGTATTGTTCAGTGTGAAAGAGATTCTTTGTGTTTTGTCCAGATTTAATGTCAGATAGTTGCTTTTGTTCCATATTTTCAGTAATTCTTCAGATTCCATTATATTTTGTTCGACAATACATTTGTCCCTGTTACAATGTATGATGAAGACATCGTCAGCATAACTAGTTACATGTATATTAGTTGGTTTGGACAAATTGAACATCATATCATTAACATAGATTATAAAAAGTAGAGGACCTAAAACAGAGCCCTGCGGATCTCCATGTTTCATTACAACAAAATCCGAGATATTGTCTTGCCACTTGACTCTTGATTTCCTATCCATAAGATAGAATTTAAATAATTCCAGTTCGTTTCCCCGCACTCCATAATACTCCATTTTATTTATCAAAATTTTATGATTTACAGTATCAAATGCGCGGGAAAGGTCATAGATATTTGCCATACAACATTGTTGATTCTCGAATGAGTCTAATATTTTTTCACAGGCTTCGCACAAAGCAGTAATTGTCGATCTGTTTGACCTATAACTATGTTGGAATTTTGTTAGCAAGCTATTTGTTTCAAAATAATTTGTAAGTCTGTTTTTTAAAATAATTTCAAAAATTTTTGCTAATATTGGAATTATTGAGACTGTTCTATAGCTGCTTGTATCCTCAAAGTTTCCCTTTTTATGTATAGGTGTTATTTGAGAAAGTTTGAAAATTTCTGGAAATAAACCCTGTTCTATACAGGAATTCATCAGGTTTGTCAGTGGCTCGATCAGAAAATCCCTTATCAGATTTAATATAAATCAAAAGGGAAAATTTGTGGACAGAACAGCTGCCTACGTGGTGATGTTAGATAATGCCTGACAATACTAGGTCTTCTAATTTAAACCACAAATTTGTGGTTAGCTCTTGTTGGTGGCACCGTGCATATGTGAAGTTTTTCATTTTTGGTAACCAGTTTGTTGTACATCTTTGCAATTGGCTGCACCACGCTGATGAGGCCAATAGCCTGAAACACGTGTCCGCGGTTTGCCTCCTATACCGCCAGCTATCAAAGTGAGGACACAGTTCAGTCCTAACCAAGTGAGGACCGGGTGAAGGAGTTGACTGAAAATTTCCTAACTTTCAACCTAGCCGCGGCCTCTGATTTCCACTAGAAAAATGAAAAATATACTCGTAAAAATCTGAATAGAAAATTATTAATTTTTTTTCAATATACACCTACAGAGTGAGAACTGTAGTATTCTACTAGTGAAGTGAGGTCCGTATATATTTTTCAAAGATCCTAACAATGTGAAGACATATACATATACATATACTATTCAATTCATCAAAAAAGCAAAGTGAGGTCCATTAAACGTTGCCGAGTTTTTCACATGTGAAACAGATGGATGCAAGGTAAATAAGACATATGTATATTAGCGAAGATTCTTGAAAGTTTGATTGTTGCGTCGTGGAAACTACTGCGTAATTTAAGTTAGTTTTGATCAAAATAAACTAAAAAATACATGTTGTTCATGTTTTGAGTATTTCAGTTTCACAATTACATTTTTCAGGATGGACAGAAAAACATAAATCTTGAATATGGTGGAAAATAATAACGAGGTTTTGGACCGGTTGTGGATTCCAAAATATAAAAGTATCAAGGGACTTGGCAGGAATGTGATCAATAGTCTAGTTCACATGTACCATTTTCTTCTAAAATTTACTCATGGTCTCCGAAAATTACGATCAAGGTGTCATTCGACTCATATTGTCAGGTAGAAAGTTCAAGGATAAGTTCGAAAAGGCACTGAAACAAATCACGGAAGTCATAAACAAATTAGTTGAAAAAAAAAAGTTTGGTTTTTTCTGAATATCTCGAACAGTAGGTTCTGAAAAAGTAGTTGTTTACAGCTGATTCTCGGCCTCCCCCCACCACTATGACGTATTAATTGCTTTTTTTATTGGTTGTTGTTTGGTGAAGTTTTTTTGTTGTGCAGTGAAGTCAAGGCATTGTGACCTTGAAGTGTCTGGTGCATGGATCGTTCAGATTTTTTTTTTCATATGAGATTTTGTGTGTTTATGTGTGTGTGTAGGAGAATGCACGGTACAGGGTTTCATCATGTGCTTGTTTGTCTATGTACAAACATACGTCTGCATACTTCGAAGATCCTCCAAGTAATAAATGCTCCATCGGTGTTAGGGCACCAAGTTAGTAGTGGAGTGACGTCACAGCAATAACCGTTCAACGGCTAGAGAGCGACATGTTCACTCCACGACGTGTGGCAGAGTAATGCGTATTCATCGGTCTGCCCTCACCTCTCCTGAAGCGATGAAGGTTCGCTCTAGCCCCGCTATCGATGGTGACACAACGGCAGCCGAGGACTGTTTGCCTAGCGTCTACCCTCTCCGAGACCGCAACGACCACTGCTTGCTCGTACCGGCAACTGTTATCGCATCAAGTTGGGAGATGGGCTTGGCTGTGACGTCAGGCATCTCTAGTGGATAGCAACTAGCAATGTGAATCTTTCACGGTTTCATGGTGGGGGTGACTCACACTGTTTAATATAAAAGAAATGCCTGGCACACTATGAAATCAGTAGACGAATATATCTGCAGCAGTTAGCAATTGGTAGAGTGTTATTCAGTTCGTAATAGAAGGAAGACGGTGAGTGTATTTGTCTGTTGGAAATTGTTTATATTTTCATATATATTTTCATCATGTCCGTTTCAAAAGTAGACTTGAATAAAATTAATAATTTGATTGTACAGGAGGTTGAAATACTAGAGCAAAAGGCCTTATCATCATTGCCAATTGATGAAGTGTACATAATTAAAAATATGTCAACTTATTCTACACGATTTGGTAAATCAATTTTATTAACTTTGCAAGATGTGAGCAATGATAAATTATTTAAAACATGGCTACCAAAACGTATTTCGTTGCAATTCAGTGATGACGATATATCTTGTATCAACTCATCAGGTGGTAAATATACGATGATGTATTTAGGACAGAGCCAACAAAGTTTTGCTGGCATGAAAACGCGATCTCTAGTCAAATTCAATATGATTGAATAATAGTAATAATTTATAGTGAATTTCTTTAGGTCATAGCTTACAAAGTTTTTTTTTGGTGTGAAAACGATAACTCTAGTCAAATTCAATATGATTGAATAATAATAGTAATTATAATGAATTTCTTATTGTTTTATTAATATTCATATATTAGATGATAATTATATGGAAATATAAACATTACTAACTTAGTTGAATACACTCACTTTGTAACTACAAGTAAAATGGGAATGTGAGTATTATATCACTGAAAAATTGGAGGTTGCTTATTGTTTTTTTTTTGTTCGATTTCAGTTCCACCATTTAAAGATGTGGATGCAGTACGCAAGTCAAGATTGGGTCGATATTGTAGATCTCAAATCATCGGTTCAACATTTGTCGTCTAAATTGAAGGTGTTGGGTGATGGAGCCGAACATGCAAGCGTTTATGATATGAGTGTATGCTATGATGAAAAACAAATCGAATTATGCCTTCGTGATGCTGAGAACTATTGGAGTGGTGCAGAAGTTTGCAACAAATTTTTGGATAATGAATTGGAATTGTGGCAACTTTGTGAGGTTATGATTGAACTGAACCTAAGAAGATTCCTGTATAGCCTCCAACCATACTTGCCAGAATGGATTATTCATCACTTTGAATTGAATGATGAAAATCGAGAGGAAATTGAAGATGGTCGCGAAAATGATGATTATGAGGAAGAAGTTATTTTAGATAGTCTGTATGTTCCTGTGAATCATAAATAATGTCAAATAAAAAACTTTGTATTATTTTCATGTTTTATTTATTTAAATCTGATGAAATACAATAGAAAATGATTACAAAACAATAAATATGATATAAAATACAATACATGATATAAGTCAGTTACAAATAAAAAAAAAAGATCATAAAACAGTACATGATAGAGTGAAAAAAAAAGTGTCAATATCTGCTATGAACTGAACCATCCAATGCATTGTATGTTAAAACTGTATCATGCAAAATTAATGCATATACTTTAGTGTTGTCTGGAAACTTGGTCTTCCTCGTCTCAAACTCAATCTTTATATCAATAGTTGATGATTTTGTTGCATTCGGTTGATGGGAACAATCGATGACGAATAGTGGATTCTCTCTAAATTGTCCAATGTCCATCAGAGGTTCACTCATATCTTTATCATAATAACTTCGCTGGAAACTCTCAAAAGCATAATAAGCAGGAGCATCAAGTTTTTTATCGAAATTCAAATTCCAACGCTCATATGGATAAACTTCAGAATTCAAGTATACTCGAATACTATTGATATCAGCAGTTGTGAATTTTGTAATATCTTGTGTTCTATCTTCAGATGTGGTAGTACTTTGGAATGCGATGATGACAAAACGAGGAGTTTCCAATGCGTTAGTTGTTTTGATGGCCCATATGTCTGAAGAAGTCCCACGTAATGATGGTAGTTCATAGAGGTCCCACATACGATACGCCAACTTGATTTTGGCATTCAGACCGCTTTTGTTTATTCTACTCAAAAGTTTGAGCTTGTGTTTATCATCTGGTACAATATGCCTTATTTTCCATTCGATTTTATTTATTTCCAAATCAGCATCAACCTCACCTATATATGAGTTTTTGAATGATCGAGCGATAATCAAAATCAATTCCTGTTTGGCATTCAAGATACTTTTGTTGTAATCTTCAGCAAAACCCATCAAATATTTCAGTGGTAGTTTTCCACTAAAAACATGACTGTTTGTATCCAAGATATCTTGCTTCAATTGTGAAAGTCCCCAACCAGATGTCAATAATGTGTTAGCATGAGATTGTCCAAATGATATCATGGTTTTCATTGTAGATGTTATCCCAGGTTTTCTAACAACAGCCACTTGTTCACCTCCCATTTCATAACGAATTTCGTCAAAGAGAAATGCAATTGCATTATTCGAGAGATAGCATGTTTTCGCTACATCTTTGGGGGTGAATTTACCTTCTATGTAAATGAAGCTCTCGGCAATATCTAGTATAACATCTTGATTATTGATTGCAATTCTGATTTCATCCGAATTCCTGAATAGCGGTGATCCATAGGGCTTATATGTGTGCTCATGTAAACTTATGAGAGAATGATCGAGCACTGGTTCATTGAATATATTCAACTTTTCATTGTTTGTTTCGAGCACCATTGTTATTTTCTCACTTTCAATCCAATCGATTTCAAAAATTTAAGATCACTCACAGACAGAGCGTTATGTGCTAACTGTTTAGCATACACTTGTGGAATGAGCTTCTTTTTATGCACACCTTTCTTTTTGATAGTGCAACTCGTTTGGGATTGTTCAATGCGATTTTGTCTATTATAAATGAAACCCATAACAACAGTTATTCGATTTTCTTCAATTCCAAAATAATGAAAATCTCTTCTTCACTTCCAAAATCGATAAGGTTATTTTTTTCATCCAAAATACGCACTGTAATGTTGTGAATCAATTGACGACCTTCTGGACTGACAGGCATATATATAATACTGTGTGGTTCTTTAGTGAGATTGTAGCCAGGTTCAACATCAATATCGAATGAGAAAAGAATGTGGGATTCTTCACCATTTATATATGAACCAGATATTATATTGCAATCTAAGCGGATAAGTCTCACAGTTGTAATGTTTATTGGTAATGATGATTCATGTATCTGATTTGGTGGAAATATTTCATGAGCGAACCCCATCATTTCTGCTATTGAATTTGGATGTGTCAGATCAATTTCATATTTGGATCGCATTTCACATTTGAATGTATTATTATTGGCGTGTAGATAGAAAATATCATCTGCAACGACATCATTTGGTTTTTTATCATGAAACAATCTGAACATGATATGTTTCTGTATGACAGCTTGTAGCTCGAACTTTCGTGACATGACTGATGAATATTTTGAAACACATTTCAATTTATTATTGTACACAGCAACAGCACATTTGAGACAATTTACACTTTTTGGAAGGTGTTGTATTGTAATAAGTATCATTTTTATTGATACCAATATTCACATCCTCTATATTACAAATACAACACATAGATTTCCGAGGTATAGGACCGTCATTAACATCCGATTCTGAATTTTGATCGTGGTGGTGGTGCTCATAACAATATCTATGTTTCATTATATCGATGTCATCTTGCAGATGCTTAGGCAACTTTTCCCAAACATATGCAATCTCATGTGCAACACATGCAAGAATCACTTCCTTAGGCATATTTGCAAGCATCACTTTATCCATTTTTTTCAAGGTACCATATTTTGAAAACATTCTAAGTGAAAACCCCATTCCCTTGATAGCCTCCCGATCCAGTTTTGGTGTTGAATCCATTTTTATTTGGAAAATTATTTAGAGAGAAACTGCAAGCACAAGTGACCACAGAGAACTGTATTAAATTTCTGTTGTCGATCATAGTTATATTTGATTTTTACATTCGAACATTTTCGAAAGAATCGAGTCAATTCCAATGGTGGGGGTAGATCTCCAAAACTATCGAAATATGTGACTTCTTTCCCACATTTTTTATATGCCACCCAATGTGTTCCTGGTCCACTTATTCCATCTAAATTAACAATAGCTGTCTCGTTTTGTTTTGGACCTGAAGATGGTAATCTATCACGCATAAAAACACCACGAAAATGTGGAATTTTCATTTTTTGTGCATAATAACTGAGATCGAGATCAGTAAGAGGCCTCTGAGGTAGGGGTTCAATTAGTTTTTTGTTTTGTTTGTGGCTTTGTATGGTTTTAAATATAGTCCTAAACCTTTACGGTATGGTTTGAGATATATTCCACTTCCGCGTTTGCCTAATGCTACAGCCTCCATGGTTTTATTGTGACGATTGGCTTCCATTAAAGCCGCTCTGCTGGCTTTTGCCGAATTCACGGCCTTGGTAATACCAGCAGCAGCTCCCGCCAAACTTCCTAGTGCGGATAGTCCAGCAAAAATTGGTATCAATGGTAAAAGTCCACCGATCTTGGGAACAGGAATTATGCGTGGTGTGCGGATTTTCTTCTTTCCACCGGCAGCTTTAAGGTATTTACGTGCCGCCTGCAATGCCACAGTGATAGCTTTTTTGCTATTATTCGTCACAAATTGATTCCCACCAGCTTTCTTCAATACATTTCGCACTTTATGGACTATCCCAGCACCAAATGCAACTTTTTTAATTTTATTTTTCTTCGTTTGTTTCCTCTTACATTTTTTCTTATTGGTACTACAACCCATGCCCATATGTCTTTTCGCTTTCATAATGTTGGTGACAAGTAATGCAGCTGCTCTTTCCCCAATACTCGCGTCCTTCGATTTAACCCTATCCCAAGCGCTGTATTCAAGTTCTTTGTCGGCTAAATGTCTTGCTGCAAGATCGGATGGATGCTTAGAATATTGAATATCGTGTTTTTTGCATTCAATATCTAATTTATTGATTCCAGGGTCGTTACGAGCTAAACGTTGTTTCAATTTTGTACCCGGTCCACAGTATTGATAACCTCCGGTAGATGTAATTCGAAAGGAAGTTTGTTTATTAAATCATTAACAAAACCACAACCTCTTTTAATTTTACGATCACTTTCAATACGTCCGTATCGTTTGATGGTACACATTGAAATGAATAAGCTAATAACATTTATATAGTCTCCAACCACGGCACGATGCGCATTGTAAAACAGAAAGAAAAGTTTGCTGTAGATAATCTAGATGAGAAATTTGGTTGTGGATTGAATGGACAAAGGGTATTCAGACATGGTCCACTACTTCCATCATCAGTTCGAGGACTCATTATAGGACCTTCAAATTGTGGAAAGACGAATGCAATGATATCACTATTAACACATCCACAAGGACTGAGATTTAGAAATGTGTATCTCTATTCGAAATCACTCAATCAACCTAAATATCAGTACTTGCGAAGTGTTTTGGAACCTATAAAAGGATTAGGTTTTTATACATTCAGCAATAATGCAGAAATAGTGGAACCCTCCGACGCTAAGCCTAATTCTGTTTTCATTTTCGATGATGTGATATGTGAAAAGCAAGATATTATTAGATCATATTTCTGTATGGGACGTCATAAGGATGTTGATTGTTTTTATCTAGCACAGACATATTCACGGGTACCCAAACAGTTAGTGCGTGACAATACCAATTTCATTATAATGTTCAAACAAGATGAGACGAATTTACATCACATTTATTCAGATCATGTTTCACCCGATGTAACATTCAAACAATTCCAATTGATGTGTGTTAAATGCTGGGAGGACCAATATGGATTTCTAGTCATTGATAAGGATAGAAAAATAGATGAAGGTAGATATCGCAAAGGATTCGATAGTTTTATATACCCATGATCTTGTTTTTGGAACTTATTCGATCACTGAATATTGTAGTGGTCACTTCACCAACGAATTAAGCTTTAATTCAAAAAAAAGGGCATTATGAATACAAAAAAAGATCCTGAAAATAAAAACAATGAAATAAATTTGAAACGTCAACTAGTAGAGACAACAGAAGCTGTCAGGCAGAAATTCAACTCTATCAAGAATGATAATATTGAAAATCGTACGACACTTGAAAGATTGTATGAGCCCATAATGAAACCATTGAATGTTTTATCATCAAACGCTACTTCTAAATCACCAGTGTTATCACCAAATCATGGAACTGTTCAATCTACTTCAAATTATCCCATGAGTACTCCAATAGGAAGAAAACAATCTTTTGGTAGTGTATCATCTGTGAATAGTGACACGAGCACACTTCAAGACGATATGAGAACAACTCTATTCGAAACACCATCATCGTCCCACATCGATTCCTCGGATCCTGACATCTCACCTGTTATGAATGAAAGTGGTGAAGATGTTTTGATGAAACATTTGAATAATATAAAATCTAGAAATCCAGCATATGATGGAACATTTGGCGTACGTATGGATCCAATTACACAAAAGCTGAAAATGGGAAGTCTAGTGGTAAATTTCAAAGATGGAAACATTTCATTTTGGGATGCTAATAAAGTGAAAAAATATGAATGCGCAGGTAGTCCAGAATTGTATGATATGATTTTTTTGAAGAATCCACAAGATGTTGATAATGAAGAAACTCGTCAAGTATATTCCAAAATATTGAAAATAACGAATGCTCCATATAAACAATATCATCTGAAGAATGGTTTTAAAAATACAAATTCTAAAAAATTTCGTGAAGTTATCAAACCTCTATTAGACTCACGACAATATCCAATAAGAAGTAGAAGTAAAATTGGTGGAGCACTCAAACGAGTGAAAATGGAGAAAATATATAATTCTAAACCTGTGAATTATGTGTACTGGAATTCACCGAAAGAGTTAGTTGCTCGCCTACGACTATTGGTAGCTTCAAAGTCAGCCGGACATACCGGACATGATAATGAAATAATTTCAATAATTGAAGAATTACGTGAAGAAGGTATAATATATTAACATATTCACATGTAATGATCACTGTCACATCATCATTCAATGCAGTAACATTATCACCTTTTCTCTTTAATCATATTGAAATAGAATGACTAATGAAATAAGTGATGTCAAACGACAAGTTGTTAATGAATTACATAAACCTGCAAGACGTAATTTTCGTAGAAGAATAACCACCATCAAAGGTTTTGCAGATCTATGGCAAATAGATTTAGCTGAACTGCAACCTTATGCAAAAAGTAATGAAGGATACCGATATATACTTGTAGTGATAGATTGTTACTCCAAATATCTGTGGACTGTAGCAGTTAAAGATAAAACAGGTAGTACAGTAACTAATGCAATGAAACATGTACTGAAAGAAGCCAAATACTCCCCCAAATACATACAAAGCGATCAAGGGAAAGAATTTTTCAATAAAAGCTTCTCATCTCTCATGCGAGAATATAATATCAATCATTATTCAACATTTAGCACAAAGAAGGCAGCTATAGCAGAAAGAGTGATTCGTACAATAAAGGCATGGCTCTACAAGGAATTTTCGATGAGAGGTCACCACAAATGGCTTGATATTCTTCCAATTATAACTAGTAGATATAATAATAAAGTTCATCGTACAATAGGTATGGCACCCATCAATGTTGATTCAACAACAAAATTAAAATTCAAGGGTATCAATGGAATTGGAGGAAGACAAAGTAAACCCAAATTCCAATTAAATGATATTGTACGTATAAGTAAATACAAACATATTTTTGAAAAGTCTTACACTGCGAATTTTACCACGGAGCTATTGAAGATTGTTAAAATTAATAAAACCATCCCAACGACTTATAATCTTGAAGATATGAATGAACAGCCGATTAGAGGATGTTTTTACGAAGAAGAGTTATTACGAACCGAGAATCCTGACGTATATCTGATTGAGAAGGTGTTGAAGAGAAGAAAAAATAAAGTATATGTAAAGTGGTTAGGCCTTCCTAGCGAACAAAATTCTTGGATTGATGAATCAAATATGGTTTAAATGTATATAATAGTGACTTTTATGAATAAAGTAATATTAAAGTTCATTATTGTTTTCATTTCAATTATAAGTATGTGAACTGAAAAATATTGCAGCGGTAAACATTGCCCCAGCCATTCGCAATGTTCTGTGTATACCAAACCAAATTAATTGTATACTCCATTCCCGCTTATATTTTTCAACTCACGATATTGAAAACACATTATCATTCCCAAAACTAATCGCCGTCACTTTGAAATGCAGTATCCAACTCTTTTTGCCAATTATCTCTCACTGATAATGCTGTCTCATAAAGCTTAGTCGACTCCTCAAGCTCAGCCTGAGCTTGCATTCTCGAACGTTGATGGAATTGCTTATCTTTACCAATTTTTGAACGGAGTTCATCAGCATCTTTAGACATTCTAGCCAATTCAACCTTCGCTAATGCAATCTTGGCATCTAATGCTTCAAGAGTTTCATTATTAGCATTAATAGCTCGCTCACTCTTTTCAAGTTCAGCAATAGTCATCTGTGCCTTTACAAGACGGCATTTTGCTTTCCTTTTCATTTCCCCAAACCGATGGAGGGGGCTGAAAGAAGATAGCGGTTCAGCTTACAATTCACTCTTCATTTCTTTAGGAGTACCTTTTGGCTTCCTCTTCGATCTGTCACTTTTCGTTGCGGTTTTTTCTGTCGCACAACACTTTTGGATTCTTTCTTTTCTTTAAAATCAGTGACAATCGATGAAGATGCCTTAGTAACCTTCCTCTTGATTGTTCTAGATTTCTTATCAACACCAAGAGGAAGGGTAGATGAAGAGTGTTTGAGTGATGATAATTGCGAAACGATCGGATTTTCAATAATAATTTGCTCATTTGGTTCTGGCACATCTGCAAAGTTAACGAAGTCGTTAATATCAAAATCATTTATCGAATCTTGACTCGATAAATGTAATACTGGAATATTTTCAAAATCAGTCTGATCGATATCAACAAGTGGTGAATCATCTTCAGCAATCAATAGCGGCATAGAGCTCATGATTATTAAGGTCTGAGGAATGATATGTGATAGCAATAGAATGTGGATAGGAAAGGTGATGATGTTACTGAGACCTCACCATTTATAGAAGAAAATGAACTAGCGCATGCGCTCTTTCATCAACTGGCACATGCGCTCTCTCACTAAACTATTCACGCATGTAACAATCTTTGTCATTTAAGAGGAAAACTTTGTGTTGCATGCATGTATTTTTAAATGTTAGAAAATAATACAAATAAATTCAAAATATATATATTTATTAATAATAGAGGACAATAACGATAATAAAAAATGAAAAATGTTAATATGTCTCTGTGGATGTGGAACGTTCTTTGACTCTATTCCTCAATAGTTGTTGCTCGTGCGTCAAACACCAACATTGAAAAAAATGGATTCTCCTATTGGGGTAGAGTTGACCAACCTTCTCACACAGATCCCAAGTACTTCTACATGCATTGCATACATGATTCCAACAATTCATGGAATATGTATCACAACGCAAACAACGTTGCAGTGGAGTTGGAACGGCAGCACAGGTACCACAAATATTTCTACAGATACCTATATTGTTAAATATTATAGGTTCGGAACACTTCAGACACTGTAACTGTTGTTGACGATAATCCGATTTTGTTCGCTTCGGTGGATGAGAAGGAGGCGATAGTTGAATCCGCAACACGCAATCACTACACATACCAGTACATGGATTGATTGAATCCTTAGGTCTACTTATTTGACAAAAGTAGCACACAATAGCCCCTGCAATCATCATTGGGTAGACACACACTTTTGGTTTTTCATTCCACTCTTTTGGAAACGGCATTTTACTAATTCGATTAGAAATATTAAGAGATGACTTACAGAAACTCTGAATGCTCTCTCCTATACCTACGATCTCTATTTATACGAATCAACATCATGTGGAAGTATAGTGGGATAACTTCTCCTACTATTCCACTCTAAACGAGTCAAGTGGGAGTCGCATCACCTCCTATATAAGTTGACTTGCAAACCTAGAGTTCATTCATTCACTCTCTACAACTGTGAGCAAACAACAACAAGATGAATTCTGCAAAAATAAATGCTGCATTAAATAGAATAGCTGCTGTTGATGAAAACAATTGGATAGACGAATCAGATGATGAGGATGTCAATGTTCCGCTAGAGGAAGTGATAGTTGAAGCAGAAGATGTTGGAGTCGATGAAGATGAGATAGACGAAGTTGAAAACGAGGCCAACCAAAGCGACGAAGATGATGACGTGATGGAGTTTGAGAGGGTCATGGATGAAGAAGGAGATGATGAAGGGATAGAAGCTGACACAACTGAAGGTGATGGTGCTATGAGGATCGGTATGCGAACACTCAATGTCAGTGAGACACTGGAAGATCCTTGGATTTGTATTGTGCATTGGATGCATACGTATTGATCAGCACAATAGATGGAGAGAACAAAAAACTATGTTGGTGTTGCTTTCGGTTTTATTCGCATAGAAACAATAATGGAGGGTGGTATGCCCATGTCAACACCCACAACACTGTCTCAATTATGGAAATGGGACAGAATTGGTGTGAAGCTTGCGAGAGGCCACTAACAAACTTCACCCGAGTATCTACATGTATTATATGTAATAATGTCCAACCTGTGGCACAATAACCGTGGACCTACTGGTCAAAAAAAAAACAACAGCCCTTTTCAGGGCTACATTATTCACACAAACAGTAGTTAGTTGTATTAGTATTCATAGATTATGTGACAAATGAATACTTTGACTAATAAAAGTCTAAGTTGGAAATTTGTTAGTCTTTGAATATCTATACATTATATGACAAATAAATTACTACTTTGACTGAAAAGTCGAAATTTGGAATTTGATAGTCATTGAATATCTATGCATATGATGAGTACTACTTTAAATGAAAGTTGAAGTTGGCATTTGTCAATCATTCATATGCATATAATGATGAATACTTTCACATACATATATTTCGTTTGAGATTATAATGTTAACATAATGTTAACAATGGTATGAATCTGTTTCTGTTTGAAAGTATAATGGTAGCTCTGAAAAGAGCTATTTTTTTTATTGTTTCAGTCTTTAATTGTAGCCCTGAAAAGGGCTGTTATTTTTTTATTAATCCATGCAATGATATGGACTAACGCTCCTCATCATCAGAAACAATAATTATGGTATCGTCATCTGAATCAGATGATATACTAATGATATCATCCTCATAGTAGTCATCTGAATCAGATGATATACTCATGATGTCGTCGTCGTCATAATCAGCTGAATCAGATGATATACTAATCACATCATCCGCATTATTATCGTCAACAGCATCTATGTCGTCCTGAATACCTTGTTCCACTCGTTCTGCGAAATCATCAGAAGATCATAGATTCGCTGCAGAAATTGAGCGAAGGTTGTACTCAAATGATCAGACGTTGAATCTATTTCATGTACTTGGATGGGTCCTGTACTCGACATTGTGGAAGAATGATATAGAACTGGGATTGTTGCTATATTTTATATTGGAAGAAATGAAATGGAGGGGGTGAAATGTAGAACAGTGTTTGAGATTCGAAAACATCAAGAATGAAACTCTGAGCGATTATTAGGAGAAATTCTAGTGATTATTATGGAAAAAAAAACTAATAAGAGGGAGAGGAAGGGAGGAAGACACTGCCCCAGCCTCGCAGTGCCTCGTGTACACCAACCAAAAAGTGTGTACTCCGTGGAGGAAAGGAAAGGAAATGATGGACGAGTAGATGATTATATGTCATCATCGGAATTGAGGACATCATCATCGATTAGGATTGGGGATGGCGGAGGACTATCCTCGATGAGGATAGGGGATGGTGGAGGACGTCTAACGTCAAGCTCGTCATCAGCATCATCACCAGAGTCGTCGTCGTCATCATCATCGTCGTCGCTACTCATTGGGACAATGTCATCATAAGCAGGGTCCCACCATCCGTCAGGATCTGGATATTCCGAGTCATCCAAGTGTCCTTCGTCACTGCCAGTGACATGTTAACTTGCATCCTGATGTCGTGATCCCGGTATTCGTATGGCGGACTGTGGGGTTCCGTGGTGGAAGAGACTACCTGTACCTGGCTGTTATCCCAGTAATTGAAGTTGTACCCCTGATCCGGGCAGCTATAGGGTTCGGAGGTTGAATCGGGTTCCATCTCGATGCTAGCTGATCAACTGAATGTTTCATCAGATGATTTCTACTTTTATACTTTCGAGAGGGAGTGGGAAGGAGTGGAACATTGAGTAGGGGAAAATTGTAGTGTGACATAAGACATATTCAATGAGTAGGGGTAAACTGCAAAGTGACATAAGACATATTCAATGAAAGAGATACTTGAATGGATAAAATACAAATGAAATATACTTGTCGATTTCACTATGAAACATGTCTATTTTTTTTATTTTTTAAAATTTTCTTCACATGAAATTATTTACAAGTGATTAGAGGACACAAAAATTGATGTGAGGTATTTGTCTAGAAGAACTTGAAATTGAAATAAAAAAAATAATAATAATAATAAGAGGAAGTGAAGAAAAATGCTCCAACCATCGCATTTTCAATGTGTACCAAACCAAAAAACAGTGTACACCCTTTATTTCACTTCCTTTTCCTTTATTCAATATAAACTTAACAAATATAAACTTAAAACTACCATAATTAAATACTCCTAACTAACCTAAAACTAATCTTACATTTACACTTCATCTACAAAAAGAGTGTCCATAACTGTCACTATTTTTTTGTACAGCTTTATCGAAGAGGTCTCTGCTTTACATCTTTCCTGCAGAGATGCATAATTCCGATCTATTTCGGCCATTTCCTTTTGGAATTCCCTCCGTCGGTTATCCTTTCAGCCATTTGTCGCTTCATGGTAACCAACGCGGCCTCGCTAATCGGCAGCTCGTTCTGCTTTCTTGCATCTCTGCAGAAAAACACTCATCTTTTCACTAACCTCTCCGATAGGCTGTGGCAACCAACACCTCAGGATCCGCCGGTGTCGCTGGCAGCGTGTGTAGTCGCGTCCACCAACGGCGACAATATCACCAACTCCGGAGAAGGACTCCTCGGAATTTCCACTGCTGCTGGTGCTGCTGCTGGTGTGAGGCCTCTTACGAGAGGTCGAAAAACTACCTGCATAAGGATTAGTCCTATTGCAAGTAGCTCGGTAACTTTGAAATAGGACCAACCTTTGCTGCAGGTCGTTGGCAAACCTCTTCACAGCCCTGACTTCCTCCTCCTCCTCGAATAAGTCAGGGCTAGAAGATCTGCACCTAACTCGCGAACGCGAAGTGGT
>NW_027412544.1:12906052-12942576 GCF_025532065.1 Leptinotarsa decemlineata
AATTTTCCGGTAGCTTCTTTCTTTCATCACTTCGGGAGCTCCAAACTGTCATTCTGCATTAATTTATAATATAATGCCCAGAAATTTTCTCGCTTCCTTTCCTTGACCCGCTGTCCTCTTTTATTCAGGTCACTTCAACTTGCAGTAACGGGCTACACCGTTTCTCCGAAACAACGAAGCTGAGGATGAAAAAATTCCTTGATATTTCGAGAAACATACGGTGCGAACAAAAACGGATGCACAATGTGAAAATGTTTGTAACTGATATTGAGCGATGGGTAAATTTTAATTACGGGTTGTGAACCATTGAGTATCCCATTTGATTTACGAGTTTATATAGGGTCTTTCATTAGGCGCTTCCTATCTGTGAATGCGAATGAAAAAAGTGTGTGTGAGATATCATGAAAATTTTCAATTCCTTTGAAAGACCTGTTGAGGCCATGATGTGTTAGGAATCACACGGTAAAAGGTAAGACCTCGTCAGTTGAATTGCACAAGTTTTGACTTTTGAGAGTTGTCGTTCATAGGGGGTGACAGTTGGTTAATGGAAAAATAGATTTTTTTCAACAGATATAACATCGTTCAAATGTCTGCCATGGCTTCTCTGGATGAGGAGCATCCGTAACCACCAACTCTTCAGGTCTTTGGTGCATAAATCAGGCTGAATTTGTTTGGGTTATGTTAGCTTAGTAAACACACTTCGAAATATGTCTTCATAGGATTCTTCACCACTGAAATCGTTAAAAAAATGTAAATCTACAGTTTCTGACTTCAGTTGGATATAGCACTCATTATGAACCTCCTCACCTTATTGTACATCGTTGTATTCCTCATTAATAATATTATGAAATATACGGTGAACTTTTTGAAGGTCATGAATCCTCTGAAACAAAATGTTGCATTGACAATTTTTCATTTCTGCTTTGTAGAAAAGAGAATGTATCAGAATGGGTAGAAGCGAAATTGCAAATCGTATAATCTCCATAAATGAGTGTAAAAAATACCTTTATACCTACTCAGTTTCGATTAGTTGAACAATTATTATCTTCTGTAGAAACTGTTGAGTCCCTGAGTGATAATAATCAATTCAACTTCACTCGACACCATTGTTGCACTCACCTGTGTTTATCAGGGTTGTGATATCAAATGCCGAGGTTAAGAATTATACACAGGTTTAGTGGCGAACGGTTGAAATGATTCGTGTTATTTTGGTAGGAAAATGTATTTCAATTTCATGTACATAGGTATATATTCAGCATTTATTATCATTACTTACTTGTAGTAAGTCCAACTGCGAATACATTCACCTTCAAATACCGAATACCCTCTACCTTCGCCATATTCTCGCTTATTTGGTCTCCCCATATAATCCCTAGACATCTATTTACTAGCATCAGAAACACTTTGTTAGCTCAAATACTGACTGTCTTTCACGTTCTGGTTAGAGCGGATAAAAAAACTCGAATCATTGATGATCGACCTATAATGGATTAGCGATATATAGTCATTAGTCATTCTTCAGCTGCTGCGCTGTTGATCTCGTCAATCTTGATCATGAATTAAGCGAGTCATGAACATGGTCACCTTGACTAACTCAAGAATTTCCCAGACATAATTTAATTTGTCACGCAAATTGGTTAATTGTTCTACCTTGACTGTGGTAGAACATTTTGATGCTGTTTGACTCCAAACGTGATTCTTTCTCCAGCAATTGATAAACGTGGCAGTGAAATTCAATATTTGTTTAACCTGATTCTACATGATCGATTATGACTATCAAGCAAAAAAATGACGTCTGTTAACTCGCGTTTTGCTAAACAAGTTAGCACCATCAGGAGATGACTAAAACTCAGTTCAAGTCATCTGATAATGCTAACTCATCAAAAGACAAAATTTTTATTCAGGTAAGGGAGAAGTGTTTTCCATAGATTCATTTCACGTCAGAGTTTCCAAATTACACTCATGAAATTATGACTAGAATTGTCTTGGTCTCTTCGATGTTAAGGTAATGAAATCCATTGTTTCACGAAACTTTCCACTTCTCTTAAGTTCAATGTTGATCGTTTTCAACGGTTTTGCCAAACGAATAGCATGGTATCTTCAAAAGATTTCTGTATGTCACCTGTCATCGTTTTCGTTGCAGTTTCAGAAATTGTGCTGGTAACTGCTTTTTTGGCTAGTTCATCAACTTTTTCATCACCTCGTATTCCTATTTGCGATGGGATCCATATATAATTTATGTTTTTGCCATTTATGTCTGCATCATGAGATGAGTTGGTTCTTGTTTTGTTCGTGGGAGACCTACATTGTGGAAGTTTAATTTGAATAATCGCTGCTCCTATTACCTAATCTGTCAGTATACAGTTGAATATGGTTTGGTGATGTTCTAATACAATTTGAAAGTGATTTTGAATGAGTGATGGATTAGTATAGTGTTGTCAAAGATAGGAGTAAGGGAGTAAGGAGTGACGTTTAGATTGGCTTATGGTCCATGGACGAAAAGTAGTCTGTTGGATAGGAAAGACGTCAGGAAAAGTTACGCCACCAACAGTAAGTTGGTGAGGATGGCCGTGTATTGCTTTCATAATATTGTATTATCATTACTTTTTGTAGATCTTCCTTCTTCTCTAGGAAGAAGATACACATTCTCTAGAAGATACACATTCCTAGAGAAGATCTAACACGAAGAAGAGTACCTGATGCAGAACAAATACAGGCAAATTTACCTGAAATACCTGAGTTAAGACGCTCTGACCGTATAAAGAGACAGACAACAGGATGACAAGCTCAGTTTGAGGAGTGCCAGATGATGACAGTTCTACCAACTGTCGAAAGCGCAGATAATCAATATATATATATATATATATATATTATATATATATATATATATATATATATATATATATATATATATATTGATTATCTGTCAACCGACTTCCCAACACGTAACAGCACACCTATATAATGACAAATGAGATTGTGTCGAAACGTTGGTGAAATTAAAGATATACACGGATCAAATACTCAAAAAACCAGTTATATATATATATATATATATATATATTTATATTATATATATATATATATATAGGTATGACATTTGTCATTTGACTGAGAGACCCCGTTATTCCATTCTAGTGTATATATATATATATAATATATAATATATATATATATAATATAAATGAATGGATAAGTACTCTTTGATCATTCCCATATTGATTTCAATTTAAGAGTCACGGTATACAGCTGTTTCAACCTATTGGGCATCGTCAGTACCGGACAGGCGGTCCTCGATTGAAGACAAAATGAGAAAAAACCAAGAAAGTACTTGATAGAAATAGCTGCGTAAACTGCGTAAACAGCCTATCCGATATCTCACGGCGAACTTTTTTGAACACTAATATCGATATTTTTACAAATATTCATTATTCTCTGCCGTATATCCAATAAATTTTTCCATCAACTGTCAGATTAGATATCAAAAACAACTTAACAAGAATTCATGACAGTAATAAATACTACAAATAAATCTGAAACTTTTCTCACAAACTGGAACTGAGGGATAAATTCCGAAAATATTGAGTTTTTTCCAAATATGTTCGAATATAAGGACCTTTTCTGTAGGTTAATGCATTTTCTCATTTTATCAATAGTTCAGGAATTTCTTGCAAAATACTAGAAAATAGTCCAATGGTTTCTCAACATAGTCATAGATTTTCATAAACACTTCATGATGAATTCAGGTGAAACTACATTAAACAAATGGAAAGTACAAAATTAAAAAACATATATAATCTTTGACATTCGTTAATGACGAAGGGTGTCCTGCTAAAATAAGAGATAATGCATCCCTAAAATTTATTTTCCGGGAAAATGTACGTATGAAATGAGATATTCTACCTCACGAGTGCATTCGTGAAAGTGATTGGTTCGTCAAAATTAAAAAAAGTGAATGAAATGAAGAAAACTCATTTTTATAATAGGCAAAAACACCTGAATCAAAGAGACGGCATTTCTTTCAAGTTCGAATGATTAATCCAAATATATATGCAGGAAATAAAACTTCTCAAGTGTCCTCAAAAATGCCAGTACATAGAAGAATGTATACATATTGACTGGAAAACGATTTCGGAAAAATTTTTGTATACATCAGTTACTGAAATGATGTATACAAAAAAAAAGATATGCATTTTTGGTGTCGCCAAAACTCTCTCTCTCTCTCTCTCTCTCTATATATATATATATATATATATATATATTATATATATATATATATATAGACATGTATTCACATATAGTACATTATTGGTGGTATCATTATTTAATCCCACAAAAGTAAGAATTGGCTAATGCTAGTTATAATACATGTACATACACAAAGTAATCAATGATATATTTCATTATTGAATAATTATTTATGTTCAGGAGAGTATAGTCCCTTGATATATGTTCAGCAAAGTATAGCCTCCTTTTTAGATTCTGGCCATGGACAACCTTCCCATTCAGTTTGTGAGAACACCCCTTGGAAAAAAATTAAGTATATTTTTTTCTTCAATTGCACCTCATGAATATTCATGTAATTGTCTATACGTTCCACAAATAATATTCCAAACAGTCACGATCAAATTGAGTGAAGTTTATATAATTCAACGTTCAACAGCATTTGTTTTTATCCCAAATTGACAATACACACGTTCAGGATATTCTGATGCCTTCCAGTATTCCGGTATTAAATACCCATTTGACATGCTCAATAAATATATTCAGTTGGTTGACAATCAATCACATAAAAGCCGACTCAGTTAAGGCATTCTCCAAGATGTGACAGGATTAAAACATGAGTGGCATTTCCACTGCTGCGGTAAGCTTGGTTACAGTTGTGAGCGATGATGATTTGTGTTAGGTCATAGAAAATTTGTTATTTTCAAACAGATAATTGATATTGTTGTTCGACTAAATCAAACGGAAAATATGAATGGATGAATGTTTCATCAATGCCATGTTTTTCTCCTATTGAGTGAGAATACTTGAAACCATTATGCACTTGATTCGTAGGTTACAAATTTGAAATCTTCAATTTCGTAAGTGAATTGATGTTGAATATTATACCATCAATTCAGGCTCATCATAAATGACAAGTATAGTTTCACTCGGTGGTTATGAAAGAGCTTTGAATTAGTGAAAGAAAGCAACAAATATCATTTCTGAAAATATGTTGAAAATGATCTATTCATCGAAGATGAAAAATATCTGGGAAAGAAACATCAGTGATAAATAAGGTACTAAACAATGTTATAATCATTTTCAGTTCTTTTGAAAAAGGTGATGTGGCCAAAGATTGTGTATTTCAAGAAAAAAGGAAAAAAAAAAAAAAAAAAAAGATATACTGAAAATCATTTCCAGAGTAGCAACTGAATTCAGTTAGGGAGCCGTTTTTCTTCTGAACCATATCAAATTGAAGTTTACAGAGTTTTGCAAGGAATATTTCCTTAGAAGTAATAAAGTAATGAACAAATTGTAGACAGGGCCGCCAAAACAAAGTTCAACCGCAATTATTTCCTTCAAATCATTGAAATGATGATACAATTGATGGCCAAGACAGCAAATAGAATTTTACAGTGATAGAACGCTCTTTTCCTATAGCGTTGAAACGCTTAGAAATAAAACTATCAGTCATGAAATTACATTTTTATAATCATACAGTACTCTCAGGGCCTACGTATGCACCATTTTGACAATCTCGATCACTGTCACTGTCCTATTGAAATTTACAGGTTCAGTTTGACATTATGATTATAACAGTGACTAGACCTTAACTCTTCTGAGACAACTCGAATGCATATGTAAATATGATGAAACTCACCAATACAATGAACAGATGCAAGACACCGTGATGAAAAACGATGTTCGATACTTTGCTGACTTATATAACATGAGGAAAATGAGATCACAACCCACCAATTCAAACTGTACTTCGTATATCAATAACTCATATATTATTTTCAAAAATCTCAATATCCTATAATCAAATGTTATTAGTATTTTATGAAACTTTCAACCCTAGTAGAAGTGAAGTTGGACGATAGACGGTCGGTTCAACGTGGGTGCTTTGTTCACTCACTCAAATCGACCGCCGTGTTGGTCGTTGGTTCAAGTCCAGGCTGAACGTTCGATTCTCACTTGCTATCGTCCAACCCGTATTAGGAATCACACGTTGAAAAGTAAGACCTCGTTAGTCCTTAGCTCACACAAGTTTCGACTTCGAGGGTTGTCGTTCGTAGAGGTGCAACAGCTGGTTAACAGAAAAACAGAAACAGTTCCAATGTAATTTAAAAGAATTCTCCACGTACAGTTTAGTAAGTGAGTGAAACTATGAAACTACTTCTCTTTCAGTCGGAGTAGTTTCATGGTTTTGCAAAGTAACAAAGTTTTTTTTTTAATTGAAAGGAATTCTGCTGATTTGTTGGTATGATGAACTTTTCAATGTCCTGATCGAAAGTATCCACGGACACAACGAAAAATAATGGACAGTTTTTGAGAAAAAAAATTATCAAAATCACCAAAATGGGAAATTTGATAGTCAAACGGGGGAAGTAGGCCATGTTATTTTTCAACCTCATGCCTCTCGGAAATTGTAGCATGTGCTTTAGCAATTCATCATGGGTCTTGTGTTTTTCTTTACATCACCGTTCATCAATAATTGCAGATCATACAGAATGACCTATAAAGCCATCATTCGTAAAATGAAAAAATAATTTTTGTAGCATTGTCAAAACAATAGATCGTGTGAAAGTTGGTCAATGGATATGGTTATATAGGAGATCATTCAACTGATATACTGTGTGACACATATTCATGGTACAGCTCCCTTTTCTACTTTGTTTTCTCTGGCTATGTTTAAAAAAATATGTTTTTTCGTTAACCAGCTATCGCACCTTCTAACGTGTGGTTCCCAACACGGGAGAATGTTCTGGTAACATTGAATATGCTCACCAGACGACACTCTTTGACAACAAATTCAACTTCCGGCTTTTCCGAAAATGACATCAAATGAGACACCCTGTATATTATTATATGATCGATTGGGGATGATCATGAGGAATTCAACGATATCAGGTTTGATGGTGTTATCACTAATGACTACCGAGAGGTGTAGAGAGTAGGATAGAGAGTTGGATAGACCCTTGTAGCAAGATCTATCGAAGAATAAAATTGCGGAGACGTTTTTTTCAACGTCCTGACGATTCTCTCGATGGGCACAACAGAAAATAATGGACAGTCTTCGAGAAAAAACGGCTCAAAGTCGGCAAAATAGCTTGTGAGGAAATGATAACTAGACCTGTTACAAATCAAATGAGAAATGTTTCATTTTCAATCATCACATAATTTCTCAACGGAATAATGTATTTGACATAAGCCTACATTAATTTTTATTCATCATATAATTGAACCGACCATTCCACTATCGCATTTCTAAATTGTCACATAGTTTTATCTACTTCATCCGCAACTGAACTAATATTTCAACGGTAATCACATTTTTTTGAGTTACCAAGTTACCAATTGACTATTGGTTGACATGGTAACATGTAATGTATACATGGGAAGTAAAAATTTTTTCTAAAGTTTGAATCTTTTGCCTGTTTATTTGGTATTCCATACCAAGCTTAGGACTGACAAGGTCTTACCTTTCAACGTGTGATTCCCAACACGTAATGGAAGGAATAACTGACGATTTTAAAAAAAACTTTGAGCGAATCGTGCGTAGTATGTAACGCTAGACTGAATCTAAATCGGTTAACTCTGAAGTGCCGAGTTAATGTTTTTATTTTGAAAACCATTTATATCTCAGATAATGCGCTTCAGTTCGTGCAACAAACACTTCAATGGTGTTTTGTTGATTAATCATTATTTAAATGTATATTATTTATTTAATCAAAATTCCACTATGTGTAATTCTTCAATGCATTTTAGGACGTTTTTTCGTACATATACTGTAATACAATTGACTTCCATTATTTGTCCCTTGTATCATCTCATATATATCAATTGAATAATTTTTTATATAACCATATTCATATGCATTGACTAACTTTCTCACAATCTATTGTTTTCGTAGTCTTATGAAAATTATTTTTTCATTTCCGGATTATGGCTGTATGCATCACCCTGTATGATCTGCAATCATTGGAAAACGGTGCTGTGAAGACACTAGAAGACCCATGAAAGAATTGCTAAAGCGCATGTTAAAATTTCCGAGAGGCATGCAGTTGCAAAATTACACGTCCTCATTTTCCCGTTTTACTATCAGATTCCTGGTAATTTTGAAATATATAGGATAGACAGAAATTTCACTGCTACCAATGTTAGTAGAGATGGCGGTGTGCTCTCGCTAACTGAGAGCGAGATCATTCATAATCCCGATAAGTCTTGGTCATTCTTCATCAAGTCAAAAGCATTCGACTTTTGGGTTATCCAATGACTTAACTGTCTTCAAATCGTAGGTAGTATGTCCAACTCAATGGCCTCAAGTCTGTCGAATATATAGTCACATCTGGTATACCACTAGTATTGAATATGTTTATCAATGATATCGGAACTGAGATTGAGATCAATTTCCTTTTATACACAAATGGTTTGAAACTCTATCACAATATAATATGTTCTAATGATTGCGAACTTCTCGCTATAAATTTAAATCGAGTTGCTACATGGTTTTGGAAAGATAATCTATCTCTAAACATATTCAAATGTAACGTAATGTCTCACTCACTGAAAACGAATCTGACATTACACAACTACGTATTAAACAATAAAGTTCTGATGCGTCCTGACACACTGATCTAGGTGTTACTTTTGATTCACTGCTCTCTTTTAATAAAAATATTGACACTACTCTGACAGCTGCTTATCGCATGTAAGGATTCTTTGTTGAAAATACAAAAGTCTTCGAAAAAGCTTCAACAGTGAAATTATTTCATTTCACTTTCATTCGATCTAGGCTGGAATATGTGTGAAGTCTCTAGGTAAGGCGTGAATATCATTCATTCTTTTTTTTTTTTATCTAAGTCATAAATAATGTCATTACCTGCTCTCAATTGTTACATATGTCGAATATTTGGGTTCCTAGACAGTTATCTAGGAATAGTGTAATATTTTATATATTGAAAAATTCCAATTCATACAATGTGCGATACCTCTAATTCTGATAGAGGTGTCCTAGATACATTCAAGTGTCAGATTATACAAATCGAAAAACATTTATTAGCTAACTGACAGTTCTATTTTAATTTTTTTATATAGATTCACAATTTATATTATGTAAGTACATATTTGTAAATACCACTGTTTCTCCCTATTCTCTGTATTTGGGTTCATCCTGTAGAATAGTGTGTGAAATGAGTTTTGCCGACTTCAAGAAATTTTTCTCAAAAACTGTCCATTATTTTTCGTTGTGCCCGTGGAGACTTTTGATTAGGACATTGAATGGTTCATCATCATCATCACCAAAAAATCAGCATAAAGTTTATGCGTGGTCCTTTGGATGTCTTGTGATATCACTTTCGATCAAATGCAGAAGATTAATGTGATCGATTGAAATGAACATGCATAATTTGTGATCATTTTCAAATGAATTCCAAAATTTGTATTTCAAATCTAATTTTTTTGAGTTTATATTATCATTTCGTGTTTCTGGAAATTATCTTAATGAGTATATTTTTTGTACTCCAAGATCAATCAACCACAATGCGTGCAATCCCATAATTCTGGAAATATTTGTGTTGACCAAGTGCTTCCGATGATGAAAAAGACCAAATGATTGTTGTCGTACTTTATAAAACCGTAACATGTGTTGCACATTTATAAACTGGTTAGTGGAAATCTCTTAATATGATATTATACAGTAAAAAATTAATTGATTAAAATATAATTGATTCCAGAGAAATTAATTTGTCGTTTCAATACAGCGACATTAAATTTTTTTTCAATGACGACAAACATTTATTTCAATCGAGAACAGAAATGTGTTTGAGTTAACAGAAAACCTTCCAAGACGACTGAAATTTCAACCATTCGATTGAAATTTATTGATTAACTTGCACTGAAGTTGATGTTTTTTTTTCATTTCAACCTCAATTTCATTCGACAATAGTAATAACTATAAAAATAAATGAAGAAACCCCAGAAAAATTATTTCAATTAATTTGATATTCGTGAAGTCTTCATTTCATTCTAATTCCAATTCATGGCGTATGGCACAATATAATTGTTATTTCCATCTATATATTTCAATTTTATTAGTTCGTTCAGAAATTTCAAATTACATTATATAATATTACAAAATGAAAGCCCAAATTTATAAAATTCACCATGAAACATTGTCAACTACTGTCAAATAATATTTATAATCAACATGTCTATTGAATGAAAAGAATATTTGTTCAATTCGAATAAAAGCATTTTTTAGCAAACACAACATAACATCAAACAAAATTCGTATTGAACGAAACGAATTCATTCGTACTTCAAGTAAATGATTTGTTCAATGTTACCTAATGATGTATCATTGACTGAAAGAAATATTCACTAATATGAATTGGTTGGTCATTTCGATTTCAATATCAAAAATGAAACAGACTTATTATTTGTTTGAAATGAATTCATATATTGAATCATCAATCAAAATTTTATTTCAACCAAAAGTATGATATTGCTTTCTGGGGTTTCCACAACAAACAGCAGATGAACTTGCTTTTATTTAGCGAAAGAGATCAAACATACTTGCCATATGAAAGGCGCACAACTTACATTCACCCATGGAAATTTTGACAAAAATGTCTATAATATTTGAAAGCAAGAAAAAAAATCAATCCATCCATCAACAATAATTTAAAAATAGTTTCCAACTTTATGTAGCCTTTTAGCACTGTTATGTAGCCTTGATGAATTTGACTGAGTGTTTCCCTTGATGCATAAAAATATGAAACCTGAAGGCTAGGCAGTTTTCACAGAGCTTCACAGTGATTGAATGCACTCTCTGATCAACTGATTAATATCACATGCTTCTCAATTCGCAATAATTTTTTGAGTTTATATTATCATTTATACAATTATATATATATATATATATATATATATATATATATATATATATATATATATATATATATATATATACAGAGATAAAGATGTTATTGAGTGTGTATGATAGATAGATAGATAGATAGATACTTTATTCATGTTGTTACACAAAAGTGTTTATACATACGTCACATAAAACAGTTACAACAGAAAGTAAAAATGTGAAAATTACAGCGAATAATTAAGTTATTTGAAATCCATTACAATCAACACCATTTGTCAGACAATAAAAACATATTCAAACACAAATATGTATAGCTTTGTATACTTCATAAATACATAAATTCAGTTACTTGATTACAAATAGGGTATCGGATATGAAAAGTAATTGAAATACTCTTCAAAGGAGTAGAAACATTCCTCGATCAGAATATTCTTTACTTTCTTTTTTGAAGTTGCTCAAACTCAACGTTTCGTTTTTCAGATTCTTAGGAAGAGCGTTAAAAAATTTATCGATAGATACAGAGATGATTGTTTGATCTTAGTTGTTCTAGGCTTTGGCAGTCTTATATCACTTTTTCCTCTTGTGAAATATCATGTACCTGCTCATATTTGACGGTATCACCACGAATATTTTTATTTTTTATATAAATCAAACATTCATATATGAAACAAGGGGGAAGTGTAAGTATCTTAAATTTTTTAAATAGTGGTTTGCAATGATCATTATAATCAACCCCTGCCATAATTCTTAGAACTCTTTTCTGCAAGACAAAAATTTTGGCTGTATGACTTGATGCACCCAAACAACTATATCATACGTCATTGCTGCGTGAAATATTGAAAAGTAAGATACCCTGATGAATTCTTCAGTTAGCTTGCCCTTCAATTGTCTAATAATAAAAGTTGCCGTCGATAACCGTTTGGATAAATGGCTTATGTGTGACAAAAAATTTTAAACTGACGTCTAGATACACTCCTAATAACTTAATATCATTATTAGCTATCGTATTGTTCAGTGTGAAAGAGATTCTTTGTGTTTTGTCCAGATTTAATGTCAGATAGTTGCTTTTGTTCCATATTTTCAGTAATTCTTCAGATTCCATTATATTTTGTTCGACAATACATTTGTCCCTGTTACAATGTATGATGAAGACATCGTCAGCATAACTAGTTACATGTATATTAGTTGGTTTGGACAAATTGAACATCATATCATTAACATAGATTATAAAAAGTAGAGGACCTAAAACAGAGCCCTGCGGATCTCCATGTTTCATTACAACAAAATCCGAGATATTGTCTTGCCACTTGACTCTTGATTTCCTATCATAAGATAGAATTTAAATAATTCCAGTTCGTTTCCCCGCACTCCATAATACCATTTTATTTATCAAAATTTTATGATTTACAGTATCAAATGCGCGGGAAAGGTCATAGATATTTGCCATACAACATTGTTGATTCTCGAATGAGTCTAATTTTTTTCACAGGCTTCGCACAAAGCAGTAATTGTCGATCTGTTTGACCTATAACTATGTTGGAATTTTGTTAGCAAGCTATTTTTTCAAAATAATTTGTAAGTCTGTTTTTTAAAATAATTTCAAAAATTTTTGCTAATATTGGAATTATTGAGACTGTTCTATAGCTGCTTGTATCCTCAAAGTTTCCCTTTTTATGTATAGGTGTTATTTGAGAAAGTTTGAAATTTCTGGAAATAAACCCTGTTCTATACAGGAATTCATCAGGTTTGTCAGTGGCTCGATCAGAAAATCCCTTATCAGATTTAATATAAATCAAAAGGGAAAATTTGTGGACAGAACAGCTGCCTACGTGGTGATGTTAGATAATGCCTGACAATACTAGGTCTTTAATATTAAACCACAAATTTGTGGTTAGCTCTTGTTGGTGGCACCGTGCATATGTGAAGTTTTTCATTTTTGGTAACCAGTTTGTTGTACATCTTTGCAATTGGCTGCACCACGCTGATGAGGCCAATAGCCTGAAAACGTGTCCGCGGTTTGCCTCCTATACCGCCAGCTATCAAAGTGAGGACACAGTTCAGTCCTAACCAAGTGAGGACCGGGTGAAGGAGTTGACTGAAAATTTCCTAACTTTCAACCTAGCCGCGGCCTCTGATTTCCACTAGAAAAATGAAAAATATACTCGTAAAAATCTGAATAGAAAATTATTAATTTTTTTTCAATATACACCTACAGAGTGAGACTGTAGTATTCTACTAGTGAAGTGAGGTCCGTATATATTTTTCAAAGATCCTAACAATGTGAAGACATATACATATACATATACTATTCAATTCATCAAAAAAGCAAAGTGAGGTCCATTAAACGTTGCCGAGTTTTTCACATGTGAAACAGATGGATGCAAGGTAAATAAGACATATGTATATTAGCGAAGATTCTTGAAAGTTTGATTGTTGCGTCGTGGAAACTACTGCGTAATTTAAGTTAGTTTTGATCAAAATAAACTAAAAAATACATGTTGTTCATGTTTTGAGTATTTCAGTTTCACAATTACTTTTCAGGATGGACAGAAAAACATAAATCTTGAATATGGTGGAAAATAATAACGAGGTTTTGGACGGTTGTGGATTCCAAAATATAAAAAGTATCAAGGGACTTGGCAGGAATGTGATCAATAGTCTAGTTCACATGTACCATTTTCTTCTAAAATTTACTCATGGTCTCCGAAAATTACGATCAAGGTGTCATTCGACTCATATTGTCAGGTAGAAAGTTCAAGGATAAGTTCGAAAAGGCACTGAAACAAATCACGGAAGTCATAAACAAATTAGTTGAAAAAAAAAAGTTTGGTTTTTTCTGAATATCTCGAACAGTAGGTTCTGAAAAAGTAGTTGTTTACAGCTGATTCTCGGCCTCCCCCCACCACTATGACGTATTAATTGCTTTTTTTATTGTTGTTGTTTGTTTGTGAAGTTTTTTTGTTGTGCAGTGAAGTCAAGGCATTGTGACCTTGAAGTGTCTGGTGCATGGATCGTTCAGATTTTTTTTTCATATGAGATTTTGTGTGTTTATGTGTGTGTGTAGGAGAATGCACGGTACAGGGTTTCATCATGTGCTTGTTTGTCTATGTACAAACATACGTCTGCATACTTCGAAGATCCTCCAAGTAATAAATGCTCCATCGGTGTTAGGGCACCAAGTTAGTAGTGGAGTGACGTCACAGCAATAACCGTTCAACGGCTAGAGAGCGACATGTTCACTCCACGACGTGTGGCAGAGTAATGCGTATTCATCGGTCTGCCCTCACCTCTCCTGAAGCGATGAAGGTTCGCTCTAGCCCCGCTATCGATGGTGACACAACGGCAGCCGAGGACTGTTTGCCTAGCGTCTACCCTCTCCGAGACCGCAACGACCACTGCTTGCTCGTACCGGCAACTGTTATCGCATCAAGTTGGGAGATGGGCTTGGCTGTGACGTCAGGCATCTCTAGTGGATAGCAACTAGCAATGTGAATCTTTCACGGTTTCATGGTGGGGGTGACTCACACTGTTTAATATAAAAGAAATGCCTGGCACACTATGAAATCAGTAGACGAATATATCTGCAGCAGTTAGCAATTGGTAGAGTGTTATTCAGTTCGTAATAGAAGGAAGACGGTGAGTGTATTTGTCTGTTGGAAATTGTTTATATTTTCATATATATTTTCATCATGTCCGTTTCAAAAGTAGACTTGAATAAAATTAATAATTTGATTGTACAGGAGGTTGAAATACTAGAGCAAAAGGCCTTATCATCATTGCCAATTGATGAAGTGTACATAATTAAAAATATGTCAACTTATTCTACACGATTTGGTAAATCAATTTTATTAACTTTGCAAGATGTGAGCAATGATAAATTATTTAAAACATGGCTACCAAAACGTATTTCGTTGCAATTCAGTGATGACGATATATCTTGTATCAACTCATCAGGTGGTAAATATACGATGATGTATTTAGGACAGAGCCAACAAAGTTTTGCTGGCATGAAAACGCGATCTCTAGTCAAATTCAATATGATTGAATAATAGTAATAATTTATAGTGAATTTCTTTAGGTCATAGCTTACAAAGTTTTTTTTGGGTGTGAAAACGATAACTCTAGTCAAATTCAATATGATTGAATAATAATAGTAATTATAATGAATTTCTTATTGTTTTATTAATATTCATATATTAGATGATAATTATATGGAAATATAAACATTACTAACTTAGTTGAATACACTCACTTTGTAACTACAAGTAAAATGGGAATGTGAGTATTATATCACTGAAAAATTGGAGGTTGCTTATTGTTTTTTTTTTGTTCGATTTCAGTTCCACCATTTAAAGATGTGGATGCAGTACGCAAGTCAAGATTGGGTCGATATTGTAGATCTCAAATCATCGGTTCAACATTTGTCGTCTAAATTGAAGGTGTTGGGTGATGGAGCCGAACATGCAAGCGTTTATGATATGAGTGTATGCTATGATGAAAAACAAATCGAATTATGCCTTCGTGATGCTGAGAACTATTGGAGTGGTGCAGAAGTTTGCAACAAATTTTTGGATAATGAATTGGAATTGTGGCAACTTTGTGAGGTTATGATTGAACTGAACCTAAGAAGATTCCTGTATAGCCTCCAACCATACTTGCCAGAATGGATTATTCATCACTTTGAATTGAATGATGAAAATCGAGAGGAAATTGAAGATGGTCGCGAAAATGATGATTATGAGGAAGAAGTTATTTTAGATAGTCTGTATGTTCCTGTGAATCATAAATAATGTCAAATAAAAAACTTTGTATTATTTTCATGTTTTATTTATTTAAATCTGATGAAATACAATAGAAAATGATTACAAAACAATAAATATGATATAAAATACAATACATGATATAAGTCAGTTACAAATAAAAAAAAAAGATCATAAAACAGTACATGATAGAGTGAAAAAAAAAGTGTCAATATCTGCTATGAACTGAACCATCCAATGCATTGTATGTTAAAACTGTATCATGCAAAATTAATGCATATACTTTAGTGTTGTCTGGAAACTTGGTCTTCCTCGTCTCAAACTCAATCTTTATATCAATAGTTGATGATTTTGTTGCATTCGGTTGATGGGAACAATCGATGACGAATAGTGGATTCTCTCTAAATTGTCCAATGTCCATCAGAGGTTCACTCATATCTTTATCATAATAACTTCGCTGGAAACTCTCAAAAGCATAATAAGCAGGAGCATCAAGTTTTTTATCGAAATTCAAATTCCAACGCTCATATGGATAAACTTCAGAATTCAAGTATACTCGAATACTATTGATATCAGCAGTTGTGAATTTTGTAATATCTTGTGTTCTATCTTCAGATGTGGTAGTACTTTGGAATGCGATGATGACAAAACGAGGAGTTTCCAATGCGTTAGTTGTTTTGATGGCCCATATGTCTGAAGAAGTCCCACGTAATGATGGTAGTTCATAGAGGTCCCACATACGATACGCCAACTTGATTTTGGCATTCAGACCGCTTTTGTTTATTCTACTCAAAAGTTTGAGCTTGTGTTTATCATCTGGTACAATATGCCTTATTTTCCATTCGATTTTATTTATTTCCAAATCAGCATCAACCTCACCTATATATGAGTTTTTGAATGATCGAGCGATAATCAAAATCAATTCCTGTTTGGCATTCAAGATACTTTTGTTGTAATCTTCAGCAAAACCCATCAAATATTTCAGTGGTAGTTTTCCACTAAAAACATGACTGTTTGTATCCAAGATATCTTGCTTCAATTGTGAAAGTCCCCAACCAGATGTCAATAATGTGTTAGCATGAGATTGTCCAAATGATATCATGGTTTTCATTGTAGATGTTATCCCAGGTTTTCTAACAACAGCCACTTGTTCACCTCCCATTTCATAACGAATTTCGTCAAAGAGAAATGCAATTGCATTATTCGAGAGATAGCATGTTTTCGCTACATCTTTGGGGGTGAATTTACCTTCTATGTAAATGAAGCTCTCGGCAATATCTAGTATATAACATCTTGATTATTGATTGCAATTCTGATTTCATCCGAATTCCTGAATAGCGGTGATCCATAGGGCTTATATGTGTGCTCATGTAAACTTATGAGAGAATGATCGAGCACTGGTTCATTGAATATATTCAACTTTTCATTGTTTGTTTCGAGCACCATTGTTATTTTCTCACTTTCAATCCAATCGATTTCAAAAATTTAAGATCACTCACAGACAGAGCGTTATGTGCTAACTGTTTAGCATACACTTGTGGAATGAGCTTCTTTTTATGCACACCTTTCTTTTTGATAGTGCAACTCGTTTGGGATTGTTCAATGCGATTTTGTCTATTATAAATGAAACCCATAACAACAGTTATTCGATTTTCTTCAATTCCAAAATAATGAAAATCTCTTCTTCACTTCCAAAATCGATAAGGTTATTTTTTTCATCCAAAATACGCACTGTAATGTTGTGAATCAATTGACGACCTTCTGGACTGACAGGCATATATATAATACTGTGTGGTTCTTTAGTGAGATTGTAGCCAGGTTCAACATCAATATCGAATGAGAAAAGAATGTGGGATTCTTCACCATTTATATATGAACCAGATATTATATTGCAATCTAAGCGGATAAGTCTCACAGTTGTAATGTTTATTGGTAATGATGATTCATGTATCTGATTTGGTGGAAATATTTCATGAGCGAACCCCATCATTTCTGCTATTGAATTTGGATGTGTCAGATCAATTTCATATTTGGATCGCATTTCACATTTGAATGTATTATTATTGGCGTGTAGATAGAAAATATCATCTGCAACGACATCATTTGGTTTTTTATCATGAAACAATCTGAACATGATATGTTTCTGTATGACAGCTTGTAGCTCGAACTTTCGTGACATGACTGATGAATATTTTGAAACACATTTCAATTTATTATTGTACACAGCAACAGCACATTTGAGACAATTTACACTTTTTTGGAAGGTGTTGTATTGTAATAAGTATCATTTTTATTGATACCAATATTCACATCCTCTATATTACAAATACAACACATAGATTTCCGAGGTATAGGACCGTCATTAACATCCGATTCTGAATTTTGATCGTGGTGGTGGTGCTCATAACAATATCTATGTTTCATTATATCGATGTCATCTTGCAGATGCTTAGGCAACTTTTCCCAAACATATGCAATCTCATGTGCAACACATGCAAGAATCACTTCCTTAGGCATATTTGCAAGCATCACTTTATCCATTTTTTTCAAGGTACCATATTTTGAAAACATTCTAAGTGAAAACCCCATTCCCTTGATAGCCTCCCGATCCAGTTTTGGTGTTGAATCCATTTTTATTTGGAAAATTATTTAGAGAGAAACTGCAAGCACAAGTGACCACAGAGAACTGTATTAAATTTCTGTTGTCGATCATAGTTATATTTGATTTTTACATTCGAACATTTTCGAAAGAATCGAGTCAATTCCAATGGTGGGGGTAGATCTCCAAAACTATCGAAATATGTGACTTCTTTCCCACATTTTTTATATGCCACCCAATGTGTTCCTGGTCCACTTATTCCATCTAAATTAACAATAGCTGTCTCGTTTTGTTTTGGACCTGAAGATGGTAATCTATCACGCATAAAAACACCACGAAAATGTGGAATTTTCATTTTTTGTGCATAATAACTGAGATCGAGATCAGTAAGAGGCCTCTGAGGTAGGGGTTCAATTAGTTTTTTGTTTTGTTTGTGGCTTTGTATGGTTTTAAATATAGTCCTAAACCTTTACGGTATGGTTTGAGATATATTCCACTTCCGCGTTTGCCTAATGCTACAGCCTCCATGGTTTTATTGTGACGATTGGCTTCCATTAAAGCCGCTCTGCTGGCTTTTGCCGAATTCACGGCCTTGGTAATACCAGCAGCAGCTCCCGCCAAACTTCCTAGTGCGGATAGTCCAGCAAAAATTGGTATCAATGGTAAAAGTCCACCGATCTTGGGAACAGGAATTATGCGTGGTGTGCGGATTTTCTTCTTTCCACCGGCAGCTTTAAGGTATTTACGTGCCGCCTGCAATGCCACAGTGATAGCTTTTTTGCTATTATTCGTCACAAATTGATTCCCACCAGCTTTCTTCAATACATTTCGCACTTTATGGACTATCCCAGCACCAAATGCAACTTTTTTAATTTTATTTTTCTTCGTTTGTTTCCTCTTACATTTTTTCTTATTGGTACTACAACCCATGCCCATATGTCTTTTCGCTTTCATAATGTTGGTGACAAGTAATGCAGCTGCTCTTTCCCCAATACTCGCGTCCTTCGATTTAACCCTATCCCAAGCGCTGTATTCAAGTTCTTTGTCGGCTAAATGTCTTGCTGCAAGATCGGATGGATGCTTAGAATATTGAATATCGTGTTTTTTGCATTCAATATCTAATTTATTGATTCCAGGGTCGTTACGAGCTAAACGTTGTTTCAATTTTGTACCCGGTCCACAGTATTGATAACCTCCGGTAGATGTAATTCGAAAGGAAGTTTGTTTATTAAATCATTAACAAAACCACAACCTCTTTTAATTTTACGATCACTTTCAATACGTCCGTATCGTTTGATGGTACACATTGAAATGAATAAGCTAATAACATTTATATAGTCTCCAACCACGGCACGATGCGCATTGTAAAACAGAAAGAAAAGTTTGCTGTAGATAATCTAGATGAGAAATTTGGTTGTGGATTGAATGGACAAAGGGTATTCAGACATGGTCCACTACTTCCATCATCAGTTCGAGGACTCATTATAGGACCTTCAAATTGTGGAAAGACGAATGCAATGATATCACTATTAACACATCCACAAGGACTGAGATTTAGAAATGTGTATCTCTATTCGAAATCACTCAATCAACCTAAATATCAGTACTTGCGAAGTGTTTTGGAACCTATAAAAGGATTAGGTTTTTATACATTCAGCAATAATGCAGAAATAGTGGAACCCTCCGACGCTAAGCCTAATTCTGTTTTCATTTTCGATGATGTGATATGTGAAAAGCAAGATATTATTAGATCATATTTCTGTATGGGACGTCATAAGGATGTTGATTGTTTTTATCTAGCACAGACATATTCACGGGTACCCAAACAGTTAGTGCGTGACAATACCAATTTCATTATAATGTTCAAACAAGATGAGACGAATTTACATCACATTTATTCAGATCATGTTTCACCCGATGTAACATTCAAACAATTCCAATTGATGTGTGTTAAATGCTGGGAGGACCAATATGGATTTCTAGTCATTGATAAGGATAGAAAAATAGATGAAGGTAGATATCGCAAAGGATTCGATAGTTTTATATACCCATGATCTTGTTTTTGGAACTTATTCGATCACTGAATATTGTAGTGGTCACTTCACCAACGAATTAAGCTTTAATTCAAAAAAAAGGGCATTATGAATACAAAAAAAGATCCTGAAAATAAAAACAATGAAATAAATTTGAAACGTCAACTAGTAGAGACAACAGAAGCTGTCAGGCAGAAATTCAACTCTATCAAGAATGATAATATTGAAAATCGTACGACACTTGAAAGATTGTATGAGCCCATAATGAAACCATTGAATGTTTTATCATCAAACGCTACTTCTAAATCACCAGTGTTATCACCAAATCATGGAACTGTTCAATCTACTTCAAATTATCCCATGAGTACTCCAATAGGAAGAAAACAATCTTTTGGTAGTGTATCATCTGTGAATAGTGACACGAGCACACTTCAAGACGATATGAGAACAACTCTATTCGAAACACCATCATCGTCCCACATCGATTCCTCGGATCCTGACATCTCACCTGTTATGAATGAAAGTGGTGAAGATGTTTTGATGAAACATTTGAATAATATAAAATCTAGAAATCCAGCATATGATGGAACATTTGGCGTACGTATGGATCCAATTACACAAAAGCTGAAAATGGGAAGTCTAGTGGTAAATTTCAAAGATGGAAACATTTCATTTTGGGATGCTAATAAAGTGAAAAAATATGAATGCGCAGGTAGTCCAGAATTGTATGATATGATTTTTTTGAAGAATCCACAAGATGTTGATAATGAAGAAACTCGTCAAGTATATTCCAAAATATTGAAAATAACGAATGCTCCATATAAACAATATCATCTGAAGAATGGTTTTAAAAATACAAATTCTAAAAAATTTCGTGAAGTTATCAAACCTCTATTAGACTCACGACAATATCCAATAAGAAGTAGAAGTAAAATTGGTGGAGCACTCAAACGAGTGAAAATGGAGAAAATATATAATTCTAAACCTGTGAATTATGTGTACTGGAATTCACCGAAAGAGTTAGTTGCTCGCCTACGACTATTGGTAGCTTCAAAGTCAGCCGGACATACCGGACATGATAATGAAATAATTTCAATAATTGAAGAATTACGTGAAGAAGGTATAATATATTAACATATTCACATGTAATGATCACTGTCACATCATTTCAATGCAGTAACATTATCACCTTTTCTCTTTAATCATATTGAAATAGAATGACTAATGAAATAAGTGATGTCAAACGACAAGTTGTTAATGAATTACATAAACCTGCAAGACGTAATTTTCGTAGAAGAATAACCACCATCAAAGGTTTTGCAGATCTATGGCAAATAGATTTAGCTGAACTGCAACCTTATGCAAAAAGTAATGAAGGATACCGATATATACTTGTAGTGATAGATTGTTACTCCAAATATCTGTGGACTGTAGCAGTTAAAGATAAAACAGGTAGTACAGTAACTAATGCAATGAAACATGTACTGAAAGAAGCCAAATACTCCCCCAAACACATACAAAGCGATCAAGGGAAAGAATTTTTCAATAAAAGCTTCTCATCTCTCATGCGAGAATATAATATCAATCATTATTCAACATTTAGCACAAAGAAGGCAGCTATAGCAGAAAGAGTGATTCGTACAATAAAGGCATGGCTCTACAAGGAATTTTCGATGAGAGGTCACCACAAATGGCTTGATATTCTTCCAATTATAACTAGTAGATATAATAATAAAGTTCATCGTACAATAGGTATGGCACCCATCAATGTTGATTCAACAACAAAATTAAAATTCAAGGGTATCAATGGAATTGGAGGAAGACAAAGTAAACCCAAATTCCAATTAAATGATATTGTACGTATAAGTAAATACAAACATATTTTTGAAAAGTCTTACACTGCGAATTTTACCACGGAGCTATTCAAGATTGTTAAAATTAATAAAACCATCCCAACGACTTATAATCTTGAAGATATGAATGAACAGCCGATTAGAGGATGTTTTTACGAAGAAGAGTTATTACGAACCGAGAATCCTGACGTATATCTGATTGAGAAGGTGTTGAAGAGAAGAAAAAATAAAGTATATGTAAAGTGGTTAGGCCTTCCTAGCGAACAAAATTCTTGGATTGATGAATCAAATATGGTTTAAATGTATATAATAGTGACTTTTATGAATAAAGTAATATTAAAGTTCATTATTGTTTTCATTTCAATTATAAGTATGTGAACTGAAAAATATTGCAGCGGTAAACATTGCCCCAGCCATTCGCAATGTTCTGTGTATACCAAACCAAATTAATTGTATACTCCATTCCCGCTTATATTTTTCAACTCACGATATTGAAAACACATTATCATTCCCAAAACTAATCGCCGTCACTTTGAAATGCAGTATCCAACTCTTTTTGCCAATTATCTCTCACTGATAATGCTGTCTCATAAAGCTTAGTCGACTCCTCAAGCTCAGCCTGAGCTTGCATTCTCGAACGTTGATGGAATTGCTTATCTTTACCAATTTTTGAACGGAGTTCATCAGCATCTTTAGACATTCTAGCCAATTCAACCTTCGCTAATGCAATCTTGGCATCTAATGCTTCAAGAGTTTCATTATTAGCATTAATAGCTCGCTCACTCTTTTCAAGTTCAGCAATAGTCATCTGTGCCTTTACAAGACGGCATTTTGCTTTCCTTTTCATTTCCCCAAACCGATGGAGGGGGCTGAAAGAAGATAGCGGTTCAGCTTTCAAATCACTCTTCATTTCTTTAGGAGTACCTTTTGGCTTCCTCTTCGATCTGTCACTTTTCGTTGCGGGTTTTTTCTGTCGCACAACACTTTTGGATTCTTTCTTTTCTTTAAAGTCAGTGACAATCGATGAAGATGCCTTAGTAACCTTCCTCTTGATTGTTCTAGATTTCTTATCAACACCAAGAGGAAGGGTAGATGAAGAGTGTTTGAGTGATGATAATTGCGAAACGATCGGATTTTCAATAATAATTTGCTCATTTGGTTCTGGCACATCTGCAAAGTTAACGAAGTCGTTAATATCAAAATCATTTATCGAATCTTGACTCGATAAATGTAATACTGGAATATTTTCAAAATCAGTCTGATCGATATCAACAAGTGGTGAACCATCTTCAGCAATCAATAGCGGCATAGAGCTCATGATTATTAAGGTCTGAGGAATGATATGTGATAGCAATAGAATGTGGATAGGAAAGGTGATGATGTTACTGAGACCTCACCATTTATAGAAGAAAAAACTAGCGCATGCGCTCTTTCATCAACTGGCACATGCGCTCTCTCACTAAACTATTCACGCATGTAACAATCTTTGTCATTTAAGAGGAAAACTTTGTGTTGCATGCATGTATTTTTAAATGTTAGAAAATAATACAAATAAATTCAAAATATATATATTTATTAATAATAGAGGACAATAACGATAATAAAAAATGAAAAATGTTAATATGTCTCTGTGGATGTGGAACGTTCTTTGACTCTATTCCTCAATAGTTGTTGCTCGTGCGTCAAACACCAACATTGAAAAAAATGGATTCTCCTATTGGGGTAGAGTTGACCAACCTTCTCACACAGATCCCAAGTACTTCTACATGCATTGCATACATGATTCCAACAATTCATGGAATATGTATCACAACGCAAACAACGTTGCAGTGGAGTTGGAACGGCAGCACAGGTACCACAAATATTTCTACAGATACCTATATTGTTAAATATTATAGGTTCGGAACACTTCAGACACTGTAACTGTTGTTGACGATAATCCGATTTTGTTCGCTTCGGTGGATGAGAAGGAGGCGATAGTTGAATCCGCAACACGCAATCACTACACATACCAGTACATGGATTGATTGAATCCTTAGGTCTACTTATTTGACAAAAGTAGCACACAATAGCCCCTGCAATCATCATTGGGTAGACACACACTTTTGGTTTTTCATTCCACTCTTTTGGAAACGGCATTTTACTAATTCGATTAGAAATATTAAGAGATGACTTACAGAAACTCTGAATGCTCTCTCCTATACCTACGATCTCTATTTATACAAATCAACATCATGTGGAAGTATAGTGGGATAACTTCTCCTACTATTCCACTCTAAACGAGTCAAGTGGGAGTCGCATCACCTCCTATATAAGTTGACTTGCAAACCTAGAGTTCATTCATTCACTCTCTACAACTGTGAGCAAACAACAACAAGATGAATTCTGCAAAAATAAATGCTGCATTAAATAGAATAGCTGCTGTTGATGAAAACAATTGGATAGACGAATCAGATGATGAGGATGTCAATGTTCCGCTAGAGGAAGTAATAGTTGAAGCAGAAGATGTTGGAGTCGATGAAGATGAGATAGACGAAGTTGAAAACGAGGCCAACCAAAGCGACGAAGATGATGACGTGATGGAGTTTGAGAGGGTCATGGATGAAGAAGGAGATGATGAAGGGATAGAAGCTGACACAACTGAAGGTGATGGTGCTATGAGGATCGGTATGCGAACACTCAATGTCAGTGAGACACTGGAAGATCCCTTGGATTTGTATTGTGCATTGGATGCATACGTATTGATCAGCACAATAGATGGAGAGAACAAAAAACTATGTTGGTGCTGCTTTCGGTTTTATTCGCATAGAAACAATAATGGAGGGTGGTATGCCCATGTCAACACCCACAACACTGTCTCAATTATGGAAATGGGACAGAATTGGTGTGAAGCTTGCGAGAGGCCACTAACAAACTTCACCCGAGTATCTACATGTATTATATGTAATAATGTCCAACCTGTGGCACAATAACCGTGGACCTACTGGTCAAAAAAAAAACAACAGCCCTTTTCAGGGCTACATTATTCACACAAACAGTAGTTAGTTGTATTAGTATTCATAGATTATGTGACAAATGAATACTTTGACTAATAAAAGTCTAAGTTGGAAATTTGTTAGTCTTTGAATATCTATACATTATATGACAAATAAATTACTACTTTGACTGAAAAGTCGAAATTTGGAATTTGATAGTCATTGAATATCTATGCATATGATGAGTACTACTTTAAATGAAAGTTGAAGTTGGCATTTGTCAATCATTCATATGCATATAATGATGAATACTTTCACATACATATATTTCGTTTGAGATTATAATGTTAACATAATGTTAACAATGGTATGAATCTGTTTCTGTTTGAAAGTATAATGGTAGCTCTGAAAAGAGCTATTTTTTTTATTGTTTCAGTCTTTAATTGTAGCCCTGAAAAGGGCTGTTATTTTTTTATTAATCCATGCAATGATATGGACTAACGCTCCTCATCATCAGAAACAATAATTATGGTATCGTCATCTGAATCAGATGATATACTAATGATATCATCCTCATAGTAGTCATCTGAATCAGATGATATACTCATGATGTCGTCGTCGTCATAATCAGCTGAATCAGATGATATACTAATCACATCATCCGCATTATTATCGTCAACAGCATCTATGTCGTCCTGAATACCTTGTTCCACTCGTTCTGCGAAATCATCAGGAAGATCATAGATTCGCTGCAGAAATTGAGCGAAGGTTGTACTCAAATGATCAGACGTTGAATCTATTTCATGTACTTGGATGGGTCCTGTACTCGACATTGTGGAAGAATGATATAGAACTGGGATTGTTGCTATATTTATATTGGAAGAAATGAAATGGAGGGGGTGAAATGTAGAACAGTGTTTGAGATTCGAAAACATCAAGAATGAAACTCTGAGCGATTATTAGGAGAAATTCTAGTGATTATTATGGAAAAAAAAACTAATAAGAGGGAGAGGAAGGGAGGAAGACACTGCCCCAGCCTCGCAGTGCCTCGTGTACACCAACCAAAAAGTGTGTACTCCGTGGAAGGAAAGGAAAGGAAATGATGGACGAGTAGATGATTATATGTCATCATCGGAATTGAGGACATCATCATCGATTAGGATTGGGGATGGCGGAGGACTATCCTCGATGAGGATAGGGGATGGTGGAGGACGTCTAACGTCAAGCTCGTCATCAGCATCATCACCAGAGTCGTCGTCGTCATCATCGTCGTCGTCGCTACTCATTGGGACAATGTCATCATAAGCAGGGTCCCACCATCCGTCAGGATCTGGATATTCCGAGTCATCCAAGTGTCCTTCGTCACTGCCAGTGACATGTTGAACTTGCATCCTGATGTCGTGATCCCGGTATTCGTATGGCGGACTGTGGGGTTCCGTGGTGGAAGAGACTACCTGTACCTGGCTGTTATCCCAGTAATTGAAGTTGTACCCCTGATCCGGGCAGCTATAGGGTTCGGAGGTTGAATCGGGTTCCATCTCGATGCTAGCTGATCAACTGAATGTTTCATCAGATGATTTCTACTTTTATACTTTCGAGAGGGAGTGGGAGAGGAGTGGAACATTGAGTAGGGGTAAATTGTAGTGTGACATAAGACATATTCAATGAGTAGGGGTAAATTGCAAAGTGACATAAGACATATTCAATGAAAGAGATACTTGAATGGATAAAATACAAATGAAATATACTTGTCGATTTCACTATGAAACATGTCTATTTTTTATTTTTTAAATTTTCTTCACATGAAATTATTTACAAGTGATTAGAGAACACAAAAATTGATGTGAGGTATTTGTCTAGAAGAACTTGGAATTGAAATAAAAAAAATAATAATAATAATAAGAGGAAGTGAAGAAAAATGCTCCAACCATCGCATTGTTCAATGTGTACCAAACCAAAAAACAGTGTACACCCTTTATTTCACTTCCTTTTCCTTTATTCAATATAAACTTAACAAATATAAACTTAAAACTACCATAATTAAATACTCCTAACTAACCTAAAACTAATCTTACATTTACACTTCATCTACAAAAAGAGTGTCCATAACTGTCACTACTTTTTTGTACAGCTCTATCGAAGAGGTCTCTGCTTTACACCTTTCCTGCAGAGATGCATAATTCCGATCTATTTCGGCCATTTCCTTTTGGATTCCCTCCGTCGGTTATCCATTTCAGCCATTTGTCGCTTCATGGTAACCAACGCGGCCTCGCTAGATCGGGCAGCTCGTTCTGCTTTCTTGCATCTCTGCAGAAAAACACTCATCTTTTCACTAACCTCTCCGATAGGCTGTGGCACCAACACCTCAGGATCCGCCGGTGTCGCTGGCAGCGGTGGTAGTCGCGTCACCAACGGCGACAATATCACCAACTCCGGAGAAGGACTCCTCGGAATTTCCACTGCTGCTGGTGCTGCTGCTGGTGTGGAGGCCCTCTTACGAGAGGTCGAAAAACTACCTGCATAAGGATTAGTCCTATTGCAAGTAGCTCGGTACTTTGAAATAGGACCAACCTTTGCTGCAGGTCGTTGGCAAACCTTCTTCACAGCCCTGACTTCCTCCTCCTCCTCGAATAAGTCAGGGCTAGAAGATCTGCACCTAACTCGCGAACGCGAAGTGGTTGGCTGGTCAACCGTCACCGCTCTCGAAGATGCTGCCTCCTCCTGGTCAGCGGACACCGGCAGAATAGACGCCACAGCATTATTCACCTCCTGTGTATTGGTTGCCATTCTGAAAAAGAAGAAATAATACAAAGTTAGTTGATATAAAAAATAACATTCCTAATTTACTTACTCAAATATCAAGTTGGTCGTTGGAACGTACTGCCTTGTTGTGGAGTGGACTGCTCTCGATGAGATGACTTCTCGAACTGAATGTTGTGGAGTGCTCTCCGGAGGGTATCGACTTCGATGCGTGAGCGGTGGGAAAATGGTGGGAGCGCACATGCGCGATGAGGGTAGGGGTGTACATGCGCAAATGTTGGGAGTCGGGGGGCGGGGGGCTTCGGGGAGGGGAGGGGCGGGGCTTCGGAAAGGGGGCGGGGCTTCGGAAAGGGGCGGGGTATCCGAAAAGTTGGTGGCGGACGGGGGGGGGGCGTGGCCCTAACGGGCCCCGCCCACTGCCTGGGCTCCGCCCAGGTGGGGTGGTGGGGCCTCCGGCCCCGGTAGGCGGGACATCTGGAGAGACATCTACGCCCTCTTCGCGCGCGCGTTCCATAAACATAATATTGCATACCTAACCTATCCTAACCTAACCTAAACCTAAACTACAGTAAAACTATTAACTAACCTAACGAGGGATATACTAACCTAACACCTAACCTAACGTAAGTATGCAGCTAACCTAACGTAGCTATTAACCTAACCTAACGAGGGAATACATTCACCATGTTGGTTCCATTAATACATCATCAGTTGGTTTTGGTTTTGGTTGTATTATTCTATGATTTGGATTAATGTTCAGTCCTGGATATCCCAGTCCACCTGATGATGATGGCCTGACTTTATAGTTTCTCTCCAAAACTTCTTTATGGTTTTTCTCCAATACTTCAACTCTCTGTTCCAGTACATCATACTTTTTCATTGTAGTCCCTGTTATGTTTGACATAGCATCAAATTTTTTATTTGTAGACGCTGTTATGTCAGACATTTTTATGTCTACATCACTTGTAAGTTTGTCAAATTTACGAGTGAAAGTTATCCGAGCCTCTGCAATTTTATCGTCAAATGCTTGCCGGGCGTCCCGAGCAATATTGCCTATTGTGGATTGTATTGCAGCTTGTAGGGCTAGAAGTATAACTTCCTTTGCTCCATTAATTTCCCCCTCAAGATATGATACAGTTACACAATCACTCTTGTCAATTGGTTCACTTGTATTTTTCAATATTTTCCTTTGCATGTCATAATGACCATCTTTTGTTAATTTAAAACCATTCCCAGGAGGACCTCGAATGACATTACCACCCCATTTTCTTTTTCTACCAAACTTATCGATTGTTTTAGACATTGTGCACTCTACGATGATTCTCTTCAAACTGATATTTCTGTCATTTACATTATACTATATATTGCAGTAATTGATTAGGGAAATAGAAATAATACAAATAAAATTTTAATCATTTTATATTCATTACAGTAATACATATACATACATACATAATACATTAATATCACATTACTTCTATCATATATTATTAATTATAAATGGCTACATAAATATCAATATTGAATTTTCCGGTTTTGAAGATATTGAATGATATTTCAATCATTGATCTCGGCAGATAATAAATTAATCAATTGATCCAATGGAGTCTCCTGAGATTGTGATTGTTGAATAATATTACTTATCCAACGAATGTTCTCATTTGGATCGTTTTCATAAAATTCAATATCATTATGACCCCAAGGAAGAGTGTGGGTAGTATTCGGAATGATAAATCGTTTATCATCGTGATATGATAATGCAACTTTTTTTTTTAATTCAGTATACATATCATGTAACACGCTTCTAAATGAATTCATCTTTCTGAATATCATACCACCTTGTTCGACGATTTTTTGATAATCTTCGCATGTCAATTCATTCTTTATTACAGATCGTTTAACCCCTTTGGCTTTCTTAAATTCACCATCAACAGATTTCACATAATATGCTTTAGCACCTGTACCATAAAAACTCATGATTGGATCATTTGGAAATTCATCTTTGAAGTTACCCAAGACTGAACTTGTTACTGGAATATTGAATTGGTTAACTATACTGTAATTGGATGTATCAAATCTACTTATGTTAGTTTTTATGAATTCATAAAAATTTTCTGTGTTTACTTTAAGAATGAGCGAGTCGGTATCTGTGTAAAGTAAAGAGACATTTTCATCAAAGTGTTGTTTGATGCATCCATAGAAAAAGTCATACATGACTGTTTTAGATAATTCTAATATGGAAAATCCCAAATATAATGGTTTATCGTAATGAACCTTCACTCTACCCAATTGAATGGCAACGAAATTATCAGTGAAAATTGAACAATTTTTGAAATTTGGTTTGGCTATGAGAGTGCTGGCACCTATATTTTTCTTTATATTTTCCCAATGTGTAACGAGTCTAACATCAATTCGATTATCTACATTCTCCATTGTCTTTCCATACACCGCATTATTCATTAGTTTATAGAAATCTTTAACAGATTTGTTGTTAGACCTATTACGCATTTCAGTATTAAGATCTATATAGGGTTTCATCCAGCATGATTGTTTGAATTTCAATACTCTATGTGTATTCATTACAATCAATCCATTTTTGACAGCTTGCTGTAGATTCCTATAATGAACAATATATTTTCTTTTATCATTCAAATTTGGAATTAATTTGGGAATTTTCGATTGTGTACGAGGTGGTATTATTTTTTCGACTAAAAATGGAAGGTCAGAATGTTTATCATGCAACTCTTGTGGATAATGAATGTCCACTTCAAATACATACCCATACGGACTATCAGTACTCACATCCATCACATCGAGATTAAGAATTTCATTTGGTGTCAACCATGTAAATTCACTTGTTGGTAGAGGTTGTGACATACTGTGACCGTATAGATTTGTTGCATCTAAATATGTAATGAATGTGGAAGGTTCGTTGGGATTATAATTGGGTAAAAATCTATTATTTGCTATATGTTTCCTCTCGCTACATTGACTAATTCCACCTCGTATACCTTTTTGAAAAAAGTGAATCATATCAATGTCAGTTAGTAATTCCAATTCAACATTAGTGAACTTCAACATGGCATCCCATGATAATCCAGGTGCAGTGTAATATTGTGCCGGATCTAAGTTATATATCTCTAAACTTGTGGTGCGGAAGTTTTCAAAAATATCACATAGTAGCAATACATCCGACTTCAAATACAAATCAGAGTATTCCCCCAAATTCTGACACTCGAATAAATTCCAAACTTTTCTAGCCCTATCATAATCAGTTTCCGATATATGTTCACAATTGAGTGTGTCATAAAACTGATTTTTTGTCGGAAGTAATGGATAATTCAATTTGTCAATGTCATCAACAAAACTATATGGAAATACACCTTTCTGTCTCATCAAATTGAATTTCTCAATTTGTGGGAAATGTTTGTGCATCTCCAAACATTGATCGGAGGTCAAGTTTGCACCCAACTTCTCCAACGAATTAGTCATAAATTTATAACTATCGATAAATCTCATTTTGAGATAATTCTTCCTAACCACACCATCTTTATCGGTATAGCTGTGTGTAAAGAGATGCTTCGTGAAAGATATATATTTCTCTTTAGTTTGCGGGATAACATCAACTTTCTCTTTATTCCTATACAATTCTTTTATGAATAAATGACAATCATAACCACTTAAATTATGAAAAATGATAGGTATGAAGTTTGGTATTTTGAAATTTAAATTACATTTCGAGTGAGCGGCATGTGATCTTTTCTTTCCTGTGACATGACAATGATCTCTTACTTTGACGTCACCATCAGTAAATGCTTTATTACATATACCACAAGTTCTGGCTGCAACAAACTGTTCTTCTTCTTCGACAGTTTGTGTATCCATTGGTTTAGGGTTTCTGAGATGATTTTCATGTATCTCTTTCAAATCATCTTCAATGCTACTCACAAATTTCTGAGCTGCATCTACACCCCTATATGTAACAAATTTTGTCAAATCATCATTATATGAACACTTTATCAAATAAGCAAATGAATATGGGGCATGTTTGAATGTTTTAATCGTGTATGAACTTCCAGGATTTGGCTCATTCACATGAATCGGTTTAAGCACTGATTCAAAATCAGCATACACTACAAATGGCACCCTCATTTGCCTCTCAAAGTTTTCAAACATTAGTTTATTTTCCGCAACCATTCTACCATATTTATTGATCTTTAAATTAGTAGTTGGTGTTGTGGTACTAATGTGATTACAATCATACATATTATGACGTAAAAGCAATCTCTCATCAAAAAAATATATCAAACATCCGTCACAAAAATATTTTTTCTGTCTATGAGCTGATAGTTGATTAGAAACTAATCTTGAAAGATCTTTGATCCAACAATAGTGACCATTACCGGAGTCATCAGTTATAAACAACAAATTGACATGTCTCCGGAGTCTTCTCTGTGAGTATCGCAATGGACCAATCACTTCATACTTCATTTTACCCTTCTCAAATGTACTCTCTAAACCGTAAACATTAATTGAAATATCATTCCTATCTTCGAATATTTCGATACTCTTATTATTAACTTTAACCGGAAAATCCATACCTGTGACATCTAAAACAGTGGAAAAATGTGGATATGACGTAAGTTCGGACACTCGACTATCTGCAGGATATAATGCTGATGTTATAGCCCAAGCAAAACAATATTGATCTTCATTACGAACATTCACAACAGCTTTCTTCCATTGAATACATTGAGGCAGCTTCACATATGAACGTCCTTCCAGTGGACTGTATTTATTAATGTTGACCTCGAGAAACAATATTTTTTCACAAGTCCAACCTGAATTATAAAAAAAAAAATATTACTATTCAATCTTATTGAAATTTTTAAAAAATAAATACCTGAGTCACGATCCTGGAACTCAGTCGTTTGAGCCACAATTACATCACGGAATCCATCAAAAACAGCATTCAAATCTGAAGATTGGTCCACTATTTTATTTTGGGAATTAAATGACTTCGTGTCCCTCGAATCATCAGTCTGAAGAATATAATTCCCAAAAACTTCCATATTCACCTTGATGCTTTTATGGATCCTGATGGCTGATTCCAGTAATTCAATGACCTTCTGCCTAATCTTATTGAAAAATGACATGTAGTCACTGGTTACAATCGAACTCTCCACCCTGTATGTAGCAATGCGGCAATTGAATGCATTCGTTATAATTTGAACACCGTCAGACAATTGAACACATGCATTATTTTTATGACTCATGGTTCTTCGGTGAGAATTCACTTGGCTCATAGGAATTGTCACATTACAACAATTGCACGTATACATAGGTGTTGCATTATCCACTCTCACCCGTTTCACTGCAGGCCTCCTTGGCAACTCTGGAGCTGATGCCGACGAAGATTATCACTACGAGTGAAAGATTTACCACAGTCACAGGAATACATTTTATATAATAGTTCTCACTAACTCACTTGATGTAAACTGACATAGCCAACACTCGTACGCTTCTTAAATACACTCTGATAGGACCCGTCAAGACGTCATAGCCAACCCCACTTCTCAACTACATGCGCCAAGATTACCTCCCAACTGAATGCGATAACAGATGTCGATATACGAGCAAGCAGTGGTCGTTGCGGTCTCGGAGAGGGTAGACGCTAGGCAAACGGTCCTCGGCTGCCGTTGTGTCACCATCGATAGCGGGGCTAGAGCGAACCTTCATCGCTTCGGGAGAGGTGAGGGCAGACCGATGAATACGCATTACTCTGCCACACGTCGTGGAGTGAACATGTCGCTCTCTAGCCGTTGAACGGTTATTGCTGTGACGTCACTCCACTACTAACTTGGTGCCCTAACACCGATGGAGCATTTATTACTTGGAGGATCTTCGAAGTATGCAGACGTATGTTTGTACATAGACAAACAAGCACATGATGAAACCCTGTACCGTGCATTCTCCTACACACACACACACACATAAACACACAAAATCTCATATGAAAAAAAAATCTGAACGATCCATGCACCAGACACTTCAAGGTCACAACGCCTTGACTTCACTGCACAACAAAAAAAAACTTCACCAAACAACAACCAATAAAAAAAGCAATTAATACGTCATAGTGGTGGGGGGAGGCCGAGAATCAGCTGTAAACAACTACTTGAAAAATTTTCGAATTTTATAAAAAAGACCAAAAAAGATTCATCAAATATGCTAAAAAAGTTTCGACTCGGAGCTTACCTCTATTATTTATATTTTTTACAGATCCTTGAAAATTGGAGCATGAAAAGGGTAGCACTAGCTTTTCCGCGCGGGACGTCAATCTGAACAGAAACAAAAAAATTTTTTTTTAACGTTTCGAATATGAAAATTGATGGTTTGAAGAAATTCAGGTATAGTTTTGGAAACTTCAATGAACATTAATCCGCGATAAAAAATAATATAATCCCAATTTTTCCATTAGTTATGCATTTTAGTCAATAATTTTTTATGAAATGAAGGTTAACATAAAAAATCTGTTAATCAACGTACTGAAACCCTAGAATTGTTTTCACTGTATGAAATTTTACTCAAAAGGCTAATATATAGATCGCCGCGCGCCGTGGCAAAAATTACAATGTTGAAAGCTATTATTTTTTTTTCAAATTGTTTACAGTTATTGTTTGGAAAAAAACTGTCATGAACATTTACATTGGTGAATTTAGAAATATTTTTCGTGATATATTTATGGATTGAAATTATGATTTTAGAAAAAAAAATTCATTTGTTGCTAAAAAAATGGATCATTTATCAACAATCGTTTTTTGCGACCAAAATATTGAAATTAAGGAACCATTTTTTTTAAATCATGAAGTCTATTGTTCTACGAAATTGAAAAAAAAATGTTTTTCAATAGTTTATTTAAAAACAATTTGTTTATAAATGAACAAGTTTTTTCCGTTATTTTCTTTTGATACTCAATTGCGCAATAGAAGTAGCCAAGAGTATTATATTTTTTAAAATGTTTTTTTCTATTTCTTATAAAGCTTTCGATATAATTTGCCTTGAAATTTGTCTTTCTCATCCGGTATTTTGTATATAAAATCATAATAACTCTTTAAAATATTACGGATATGACAATAATTCTTCAAAGTCTTTTCTATTTATTATCAATTCATTAACAATTTCAGCTTTTCATTTTGATCTAGCTCATTATTTATTTTTTTGTTGTAAATAAAAAAATCCAAGTCTTTTCAATGCAATTTTTAATTTTCCTGATCGTTAATTTTCGGAGATTATATAAAAAAATTCAATTTTCGATAAATGGTATTGTGAACTAGACTATGAATAGATAGTGGGCATGTCGATTTCCTCTGTGAAATTGACTTTTCCGGGTGATTAACGAAATCATTGTACACGGGCGCATTTAATTGTTTATGTAGTAAGAAATTTGAAATTCGGAATTCTTCGAAGCTGATATTTTTTATAAATAAAACTCGTGAAAATCTTCACTGGGTTCAATCCGGAAATAAAACCAAGTCAAGAATTTCAATAGGACTATTTTCTCAACCATTTGATCAAACATAAAATCTCTTTTCAACGATATAACACATGTGGCCATTTTCTATTTGAACATGGCGGTACTATGACGCCAAACATTTCGAATAAATGTCAACAATTGATGGAAAATGATTTTTTTGTTGTTTTTATTTATATAAACGATTTTACCTGATATTTTTGAATACACCAGCAACCAAACTTGTCAGTTCTGATGATTATTCAAATCTTGTTTCTCCTCTTGACTGCGTTTGAATGTGGAAAGTGATATATGAATTTGTTTCTATTAGTGAATATATTTCATTCAAAATGGAACTTCTTCTGAATACATCCAAATTTAATTGCATAGTTTTCAGAACAATGAATTGATGGGATGTAGCCGTTACTACGTGGTAGGAAATCATAATGAAGAAAAGAGGAAACATTCAGCTTGAGACCACTTGATGTTATACTAGATGTATAATTGTTATTTTTGAGCTGATATTTTTGATTTTTCAAAGAATATTTCAAAGATTTCAAACCAATTTAATATCATAGTAGACATTGTAAAATCCGAACTGATGAAATGCATAACCTAAACATACTTACAAAGTCATCCTTATTTATACCATTGTTATATCTCTTACTATAGTCCGTTCATAATTTGTCGATAGCACAAAATGAGGGCACCAAGTCATAAAACGGTCGTAAAATCGTAAAATCATAGGCGGAGGTTCCTGAGGTGTTTATTCTTTAAATATAAAGCTTCAGTTTATATTCGAAACTTGCCTTTGAAGGGTGAAGTTGTTACGAACGAAATTTATTGTTGGTTTAGTACATTTTTTAATCGCATTTAATTTACGGCTCGTTGGTGTTTCGGCGTCTACGGCAGTAATTAACGTCTCTAATATTAATTTTGCGA